>NW_024394257.1:0-16823 GCF_016617805.1 Bactrocera tryoni
ATGCCCTCAATTCGTAGTCCTTATTTCGTTTGCCATGGTCATCATCAAAAGGGGGGTCTCTCATCCGAGGCTGTCGCTTTCTTTTCATTGGGGGTGTTTTTTACATGGCGGGTCCCAAACCCAGCGCACAACCCTATGTAGGGGATGTTACGCCTTCTCACATTAGCTCGCCTTCGAACGGATGTTCTTAGGCTACCCAGAGGATACTTGGTCAAAGACCGGAAGTAGTGAGCTGCTTGAGCCATGTGTAAAAGAATCGTTTCTGGCCACTCCCAAGTGAATGGCGATCAGAGAACTTTCCTCACTTGCGTGAACTTCTACACATGACTCCATCCTCCTCATCCTCATCCTCCACCATTTGCTTCATATATTAAAGTTAATTAACACTCACCGCCTTACCCAAGTTGACATAAAGCCATAACGGCAGTGCATTTGGAAAAAATTCCATAATTTTACATTTAGGTATAAAACCGATTTTCTTGCATGTACACATTTAGAAATCCACACCGAATTGCTTTAGATCATTAGCTTCACATATTAAAGTTAAATTATCCTCATCATCGTACTGAAGTTGTCATAAAGCCATAACGGCAGTGCATTTGGAAAAAGTTCACAATTTTACATTTAGGTATAAAACCGATTTTCTTTTATATACGTATTTAGAAATACATATCAAATTGCTTCAAATCATTAACTTTACATTCTAAAGTTAGTTAGGTTAGGTTAGGTAAGACGGCTGATCAGAGATCGCACCTGGACTAGAAGTAGTCCTTTGTGAAGCCATTGAAAATCGAACTCCTGTGTTCGAACTTAGAGATCGGCAAACCGTTTAGTACCCAACACAAATTTGCAGAGGCGCTTAATTTCAATGCCCGCCAGATCGGTGGGATGTCTGTAGGTATGTGCCTCCAAGTGTAAGTCTTGATCTCCCAAAAGAAGGGCAGTCAAGAAGAAAGTGCTGGCTAGTTTCTACTGCATCTTCTTCCATGCGGCGTCCGGTAAGATTCCCAGTCATACAGCGTGTGTGCCAATAGGGCAGTATAGGGCAGTGGCCCGTCAAGAGCCCCATCTTTAATGAGAGGCTAGCCTTGTTGAGGGCAAAGAGATCACTAGATCTCCTTCGATCTATCTTTGGCCAAAAGGCTTTTTCGACCGCGCAAGTACCAATGCTGGCCCATCGCTGACCGAGCAGCCGCGAGGCCCAGCTATCTAGTAGTAGAACACAAGAGGATGCCGGAGCACCTACCCGTTCCCATTCAACCGACAGCGATTCTAGAGTGCCTTTCCTTGCTAGCTCATCAGCTTTGCAGTTACCTACGATTCCGCTGTGGCCCGGCACCCATACAAGTCTTATAATAAAAGCTCTCGCCGCCAAAGACAGTGACGCCAGACACTCTTCGACCAGCCCTGAACGCACTGTGAATGAGTTCAAGGCTAGTATTGCCGCTCTGCTATCCGAGTGAATGGTCACCTCTCTGAAGTTAGAAGCTCTATTGAGCAGCATATCTGCTGCTACCTTGATGGCTGCAACCTCTGCCTGGAAAACACTGCAATCGTCGGGAAGTTTCAAGCTGGATTTTATGGAGACCTCCCGACAGTAGACCCCTCCACCAACCTTCCCCCCAAGCTTTGACCCATCCGTAAAGAAGCTTACTGCCCCTCTCCTCCAACGGCTTCTTCCCTACCAATCCTCTATCGTCGGTATATGTGCAGAGAAGGATCCACCCGAGTTCGATATGGCGACTCCATGATCCAGATGATCCGGTATGCAGTCTAAGCTTGTGAGGATATCCGAGTGTTCAGATACCCCCCGTTAGGAAGCCATGCCACCTTTGCGGCCATACACCTTCCGGCAATACCCACCGGCGTTATGTTCAGAATTGCATTAAGTGCAATGGTTGGGGTGGACCTTAATCCACCACACATGCTGATGAGCGCAGCTCGTTGAACGCTCTCAAGTTTCTTTGCAAGTGTGGTCTTCTGTAAAGCCCTCCACCACATGAAGACTCCATAGAACATTATGGGCTTGACTATGGTGTCATAGAGCCAGAGTACCACCTTCGGTGAGAGGCCCCACCTCTTGCCAATACATCCTCTACAGCAGTATAGGGCAACCGATGCCTTTTTGGCTCTCTCCTCGATATTAGGCTTCCATGAAAGCTTCCTATCTAGGATGAGCCCTAAATACTTCACTGCATCCGCCGATTGCAAGCGAGTACCTCCCAATAGCGGCAACGGCGCCTCAGGGATCTTGTGTCTTCTACTAAATAAAACCATTTCTGCTTTATTTGGATTTATGGCGAGTCCACTTTCGACCGCCCATTTTGTTACAACGCTGAGATATCCCTGCGTCAACTCATACACGGTGCTTAGAAAATTTCCTTTCACCATAAGTGCTACATCGTCTGCATAGGTAATAACCTTACAGCCAAGATTCTCTAGCCTTTTGAGAAGGTCGTTAACGACTAGAATCCATAGAAGAGGGGAAAAAGAACCACTCCTTGAGGGGTTCCCTTGCTCACACTCTGTCGCGCGCTCGCGCTGCCCCATTCTGTTTCGACCACTCTGTCGCACAGAAGACTGAAAATGAGGTGCTTGAGGTTCGATTCAACCCCAAGACCGTCTAGAGCAGTTACGACTGCCTCTGGCAGGACATTGTGGAAAGCTCCCTCAATATCAAGGAAGGTCCCAACTGCGCTGGTATGATGCCGTCCGGTCCCGGGGACTTGAACTTGAATTAATCGCCCAGGTCAAGTGACGCTCATCTAGAAGGTCGACAAAGGCTGTGTAGTCAGCATGCAACGCTCCGAGAGATACCTCCATAGAGGACGTGTTACTAGGGAAGTGAGCATCAAGGAGCATCTGTAGTGTTTCTTCACTGCTCAGCGCCCACTTCCCATTTACATCCCTAAGATACCCCAGGGACACAGGGTTTTTCGCGAGGATTCGCCTGAATCTAGAGGACTCGTGATAGCCTTCCACTTTTTAGCAGAAGCTCTTCCACGAGATCCTCTTAGCCCTTCTTAGCTCGGACTTGTATATTGAAAGTCCTGTTTTATACAGGACCCAATCATCAGGTAGCCCACTCCTACGGGCCTTGTTAAATAAGCGCCTACAGGACGCCCTAATTTCCGAGAGCTCCAAAGTCCACCAGTGAGGTTTCCCTCTGCCCTTCGGTGTTTTCAATGGACAGGAGCTCTCCGGTCCAGTGTTGCACGCCGATCTGAAAGCTTCGACCTACCCATCCACCAGAGTTGCCGAAGCCTTCTGCGGTAACCTTCCCAGTCCGTGTCTCTGGGATTTCTGAAAGATTTTCTAGGCGGACCTTCTCCGTCAAGACTAAACCCGATATACCTATGATCAGAAAAGGAGTGGTCATCGAGAACCCTCAAGTTCGAGATCAGCGGAGCAATCCCATGTGAGGCAAGGGTGAGGTCGAGGTTCTCCCCCCTACCTGCGGTCACGAAGGTAGGAGAATTTCCCCTATTTCAGATGCGAAGATTTTCGCTAACAATAAAATCAAAAAGCGACTCACCTCTAGTGTTGGTATCCGAGCTCCCCCAGATCGAATGCCGCGAGTTGGCGTCCGCGCCGATGATAACATCGACACCATTCCGGGACGCTTCAGCCAAGGTCCTCCTTAGTAATGCGGGAGGCGGCTCCACCTCCTCGTCGTGAGGCATATACGCAGAGACTAGCCAGATATTCCCGGTGTCGCACTCTAGCCTTGCTGTACGTCAGCGTTGCTAAAATTAGGTAAGATAAATACCGTTAGTTCGTTTCTGACCAGCATACAGGCTCTATTTCTACCTGCATCCTTGGCCACCAGCAGCTTATGGCTCTTCGTACTCAGTCCAGATATTCCGTTGTCAGTTAGCCACAGTTCCTGGATCGGAACCACATCGGCTTCGTCTTGCTCCAGACGAAGCAGTAGATTGGCGGAGGCCGCCTTTGCGTGATGGAGGTTAATCTGGAGGAATTTTATCCTTCAGACTCTCCTCTAGGAGCGCCAGTTCAGCGCTTAAGTCATGATCGACCCTCACCTCCTCGAACAATTGTTCGAGGCTGAAAACGGAGTTACCGATCGACGAACCGCCTCCAGAACTCGCCACGTCCGAGAGGTTTGGGCCGTTTTCCATGGTCATTTGACCATCACTGACGCCTTCCCCCTTCTCCCCCGCACCTGCAGCTTCAGTGCCATCAACTCTGGCATCCGTTGGGACTACCTTAAGTACTATCATTTCGAACCCATAGCTGATGGCTCCCTTGGTTTTGCTGAGAGGACCGATGGACTCCGCGTTAAGCATTATCAGCGCCTACTGATATGGTTCATAGGTTCTCTCCAGCCTTATGATCCTCCAGTCATGCGCGGGAAGCGAGGGGTTGCAGTACCTCAGGATTTCCTCGATCTCTTTCGCAATGGATGGTTCAGCTGGCAGCCAGACGCGAGCCCTAGGGCGAAGAGGAAGATCCTCTTTGTCCACGGCCTCCAGTCTGGCCCCCTTCCAAACCTCCCCCACCAGAGAGACTGCCTTCTTATATAAGATGGCCGATCTTTCATCGGCACACTTAGTCAGCTTGTGAAGCCCATGGTGCCAACCGGTACTAACACATTTTGGGGGTGGCCCCGGGTTTTTCTTGACCACCTTGAGGAAGACCGAAGAGATAGCCGCCGCTACTCTCTTCCACTCTTCATGGGAGATAGCCCCGTCCTCCCTGCTGCGGTCGAGCACGCCAAGTACCCTTGCACCAGCACCTTTAGCGATCTCGCTGAAGGTTGGCGCCGCGCCCATTCTCGGTTTTTTGCCAAGGGAGGTTTCTCCCTCGTGCGATATTTGCCGCTTAACCGCTGGTTCCTGCCTTTTTGCTTTGAGTCGTGACCCATCGGTCTCGCTCTCACTAAGCACGTTCTTGGCCCACTCAAGCGTGTTAGCATACTGCTCAGATACCTTACCAGCAGGCTCACCAACGTAGCGTTCCACTATCTTTGCCGCTAATCGACGGTCCGACTTCAGCTCCCTAGTTAAAGCCCCCTGTGAAGGCTGCAGGCCATTTGGCGTTACCCAGGATTCACCAGCGTGGAGGCGACCTTCACTACATCCCACGTTCGTTAACCTTCTACATCTTACTAAAGTTGACATAAACCCATAACGGTAGTGCATTTGGAAAAATATTCCGTAATTTCACATTTGGCTATAAACCCGATTTTCTTACATATACACATTTAGAAATACATATCAAGTTGCTTCAAATCATTAACTTTACATATTAAAGTTAATTAACTTTCTTGATCTTACCAAAGTGGATATAAAGCCATAATGGCAGTACATTTGGAAAAATTCCACAACTTTAGATTTAGGTATAAAACCGATTTTCTTGTATATACATATTTAAAAATTCATATCAAGTTGCTTTAAATCATTAGCTTCACGTATTAAAGTTAGTAAACCTTCTTCACCTTACTCAAGTTGATATAAAGCCTTGACGCAGTCCATTTGGAAAAAATTCCATAATTTCACATTTAGGTTTAAAACCGATTTTCTTGCATGTACACATTTAGAAATCAAAACGAATTGCTTCAAATCATTAGCTTCACATATTAAAGTTAATTAACCTTCTTCATCCTACTAAAGTTGCCATAAAGCCATAACGGCGGTGCATTTGGAAAAAAATCCATAATTTTACATTTAGTTATAAAACCGATTTTCTTGCATGTACACATTTAGAAATCAAAACGAATTGCTTCAAATCATTAGCTTCACATAATAAAGATAGTAAACCTTCTTCATCTTACTCAAGTTGACATAAAGCCATAACGGCAGTGCATTTGGAAAAATTCAACAATTTTTCATTTAGGTATAAAACCGATTTTCTTGCATATACACATTCAGAAATATAAATGAAGTTGCTTCAATTCAATAGCTTCATATATTAAAGTTAGTTAACCCTCACCATCTTACTCAAATTGACATAAAGCCGAAACAGCAGTGCATTTGGAAAAGTTCCATAATTTTACATTTAGGTATAAAACCGATTTTCCTGCATAAACACATTTAGAAATACAAATGAAGTTGTTTCAAATCATTAACTTTACATATTAAAGTTAAGTAACCCTCACCATCTTACTGAAGTAGGCATTAAGCCAAACCACCAGTGCATTTGGAAAAATTACAGAATTTTACAATTAGGTATAAAACCGATTTTCTTGCATTTAAACATTTAGCTATCTATATCAAGTTGCTTCAAATCATTAGCCTCACATATTAAAGTTAAGTAACTCTCACCATCTTACTCAAGTTGATATAAAGCCATAACGGCAGTGCATTTGGAAAAAGTCCACAATTTTACTTTATGTATAAAACCGATTTTCTTGCATATACACATTTAGAAATACAAATGAAGTTGTTTCAAATCATTAACGTCATATATTAAAGCTAGTTAACCTTCTTCATCTTACCAAGGTTGATATAAAGCTATAACGACAGTGCATTTGGAAAAGTTCTAGAATTTTACGTTTTGGTATAAAACCGACTTACCTGCATTTAAACATTTAGCCAACCATATCGAGTTGATTCAAATCATTAACTTCACTTATTCCCGTTAATTAACCTTCGTTATCTTACAGAAGTTGGCTTTAAGCCATAACGGCAGTGCATTTGGGAAAGTCTACAATTTTACATTTAGGTATAAAACCGATTTTCTTGCATTTACACATTTAGAAATACAAATGAAGTTGCTTCAAATCACTAACTTTACATATTAAAGTTAATTAACCTCTTTCATCTTACAGAAGTTGGCTGAAAGCCATAACGACAGCGCATTTGGAAAAATTCTAGAATTTTACATTTAGGTATAGAACCGATTTCCCTGCATTTAAACATTTAGCCAACCATATCAAGTTTATTCAAATCATTAAATTCACTTATTCACGTTAATTAACCTTCGTCATCTTACAGAAGTTGGCATAAAGCAATAACGGCAGTGCATTTGGGAAAATTCCTGAATTTTACATTTAGGTATAAAACCGATTTTCTTGCAAATACACATTGACAAATCCACAACGAATTGCTTCAAATTATAAGCTTCATATATTAAAGTTAAATAACCTTCGTCATTTAACAGAAGTTGGCATAAAGCCATAACGGTAGTGCATTTAGAAAAAATTCCATAATTTCACATTTAGGTATAAAACCGATTTTCTTGCATATACACTTTTAGAAATACATATAGAGTTGCCTAAAATCATTAACTTTACATTTTAAAGTTAATTAACCTTCTTCATCTTACAGAAGTTGGCATAAAGCCATAACGGCAGCGCATTTGGGAAAATTCCTGAATTTTACATTTAGCTATAAATCCGATTTTCTTGCACATACACATTAAGAAATATAAATGAAGTTGCTTCAAATCAATAGCTTCATATATTTAAGTTAGTTAACCCTCACCAACCTTACTCAAATTGGCATAAAGCCATAACAGCAGTGCATTTGGAAAAATTCCTGAATTTTACATTTAGGTATAAGACCGATTTTCTTGCATATACTTATTTAGAACTCAAAACAAATTGCTTCAAATCAATAGCTTCACATATTAAAGTTAATCGGTGGTTCCGTGGGAGAGCCTTGAGTTGGGAGTAGGTTAGGTTTAGCGGATTAACGTTCCGCACTCCGGCTTTCGATGCTTCCCCCTACAATAAAACAAAAAAAAAATATTAAAGTTAATTAACCTTCTTCGTCTTACAGAAGTTGGCTTAAACCCAAAAAGACAGTGCATTTGAAAAAATTACACAATTTTACGTTTAGGTATAAAACCGATTTTCTTGCAAATGCACATTTATCAATCTATGTCGAATGGCTTCAAATCATTAGCTTCACATATTAAAGTTAATTAACCTTCTTCATCCTACTAAAGTTGCCATAAAACCATAACGGCGGTGCATTTGGAAAAAATTCCATAATTTTACATTTAGTTATAAAACCGATTTTCTTGCATGTACACATTTAGAAATCAAAACGAATTGCTTCAAATCATTAGCTTCACATAATAAATATAGTAAGCCTTCTTCATCTTACTCAAGTTGACATAAAGCCATAACGGCAGTGCATTTGGAAAAATTCAACAATTTTTTATTTAGGTATAAAACCGATTTTCTTACATATACACATTTAGACATATGTTGCTTCAATTCAGTAGCTTCATATATTAAAGTTAGTTAACCCTCACCATCTTACTCAAATTGACAAAAAGCCATAACGACAGTACATTTGGAAAAATTCCATAATTTTACATTTAGGTATAAAACCGATTTTCGTGCATATACATATTTAGAAATACATATCAAGTTGCTTCAAATCATTAACTTCACGCATTAAAGTTAATTAACCTTCTTCAACTTACAGAAGTTGGCATAAAGCCAAAACGACAGTGCATTTGGAAAAATTCCACAATTTTACATTAAGGTATAAAACCGATTTCCTTGCATATACACCTTTAGAAATATATATCAAGTTGCTTCAAATCATTAACTTTACATTTTAAAGTTAAGTAACCCTCACCATCTTACTTAAGTTGACATAAAGCTATAACGGCAGTGCATTTGGAAAAATTCCGTAACTTTACATTTAGTTATAAAACGGATTTTCCTGCATTTAAACATTTAGCAATCCATATCGAGTTGATTCAAATCAATAACTTCACATATTCAAGTTAATTAACCTTTTTCATCTCAAAGAAGTTGGCATGAAGCCAAACCGACAGTGCATTTGGAAAAATTCTATAATTTTACACTTAGGTATAAAACCGATTTTCATTCGTCGAATGCCTTCAAATCAGTAGCTTCTTATATTAAAGATAATTAACCTTCTTTATCTTACAGAACTTGGCATAAAGCCAAAACGAGACTGCATTTGAAAAAATTCTAGAATTTTACATTTAGGTGTGAAACCGATTTTCGTGCATATACACATGTGGAAATCCACAACGAATTGCTTCAAATCATTAGCTTCACATATTAAAGTTGATTAACCCTCACCATCTTACCCAAGTTGACATAAAGCCGAAACAGCAGTGCATTTTGAAAAGTTCCATAATTTTACATTTAGGTATTAAACCGATTTTTTTGCATATACACATTAAAAAATCTACAGGGAATTGCTTCAAATCATTAGCTTCACATATTTAAGTTGATTAACCCTCACCATCTTACCGAAGTTGACATAAAGCCATAACGGCAGTACATTTGGAAAAAGTTCACAATTTTACATTTAGATATAAAACCGATTTTCTTGCATATACACATTCAGAAATACATATCATGTTGATTCAAATCATTAGCTTTACATTTTAAAGTTAATTAACCCTCAAAATCTTATTTAAGTTGACATTAAGCCATAACGGCAGTGCATTAGGAAAAGTCCACAATTTTAAATTTAGGTACAAAACCGATATTCTTGCATATACACATTTAAAATACAAATGAATTTGCTTCAAATCATTAACTTTACATTTTAAAGTTAATTAACCCTCACCATCTTGCTTAAGTTGACATAAAGACATAACGGCAGTGCATTTGGAAAAAAATCAATAATCTTACATTTAGGTATAAAACCGATTTTCTGGCATATAAACAATTAGCAATCCATAGCGAGTTGACTCAAGTCATTAGCTTCACATGTTAAAGTTAATTAACCTTCTTCATCTTACAGAAGTTGGCATAAAGCAAAAACGACAGTGCATTTGGAAAAATTCCACAATTTTTCATTTAAGTATATAACCGATTTTCCTGCATTTAAACATTAAGCAATCCATATCGAGTTGATTCAAATCATTAACTTCACGAATTCAAGTGAATTAACCTTTGTCATTTAACAGAAGTTGGCATAAAGCCTTAACGGTAGTGCATTTGGAAAAAATTCCATAATTTCACATTTAGGTATAAAATCGATTTTCTTACATATACACTTTTAGAAATACAAATGAAATTGTTTCAAATCAATAACTTCATATATTAACGTTAGTTAACCTTCTTCATCTTACCAAAGTTGATATAAAGCCATAACGGCAGTGCATTTGGAAAAATTCCACAATTTTATATTAAGGTATAAAACCGATTTTCTTTTATATACGTGTTTAGAAATACATATGAATTTGGTTCAAATCATTAACTTTACATATTAAAGTTAAGTAACCCTCACCATCTTACTGAAGTAGGCATAAAGCCAAACCGCCCGTGCGTTTGAAAAAAATTCCATAATTTCACATTTATGTAGGTATAAAACCTTATTTTCTAGCATATACATTTCAAGTTGGCTCAAATCATTGACTTCACATATTAAAGTTAATTAAGCCTCACCATCTTACTCAAGTTGAAATAAAGCCATGACGGCAGTGCATTTGGAAAAAATTCCACAGTTTTTCATTTAGGTATAAAACCGATTTTCTTTTATATACATATTTAAAAATTTTTTTGAAGCTTGCTTCAAAGCATTAGCTTTACATATTAAAGTTAGTTAACCTTCTTCATCTTACCAAAGTGGATATAAAGCCATAACGGCAGTGCATTTGGAAAAATTCCACAATTTTATATTTAGGTATAAAATCGATTTTCTTTTATATACATGTTTAGAAATACAAAGGAAACTGCTTCCAATCATTAACTTCATATATTAAAGTTAATTAACCCTCACCATCTTACCCAAGTTGACATAAAGCCATAAAGGCAGTGAATTGGAAAAAGTCCACAATTGTACATTTAGGTATAAACCCGATTTTCTTGCATATACACATTAAGAAATACATATGAAATTGTTTCAAATCATTAACTTCATATATTAACGTTAGTTAACCTTCTTCATCTTACCAAAGTTGAGATGAAGTCAAGACGGCAGTGCAATTGGGAAAAATTCAATAATTTTACATTTAAGTATAAAACCGATTTTCCTGCATATACACATTTAGAAATACAAATGGAGTTGTCTCAAATCATTAACTTCATATATTAAAGTTAGTCAACCTTCTTCGTCTTACCTAAGTTTACATAAGACCATAACGGCAGTGCATTTGGAAAAAATCCCATAATTTTACATTTAGGTATAAAACCGATTTTCTTTTATATATATGTTTAGAAATAAATATGAAGTTGGTTCAAATCATTAATTTTACATATTAAAGTTAAGTAAACCTCACCATCTTACTGAAGTAGGCATAAAGCCAAACCACCAGTGCATTTGGAAAAATTCCAGAATTCTACAACTAGGTATAAAACCGATTTTCTTGCATTTAAACATTAAGCCATCGATATCAAGTTTTAAAGTTAAGTAACTCTCACCATCTTACACAAGTTGACATAAAGCCATAACGGCAGTGCATTTGGAAAAAGTCCACAATTTTAATTTAGGTATAAACCCGATTTTTTTGCATATACACATTTAGAAATACAAATGAAATTGTTTCAAATCAATAACTTCATATATTAACGTTAGTTAACCTTCTTCATCTTACCAAATTTGAGATGAAGCAAAACGACAGTGCAATTTGGAAAAATTCACATTTAGAAATCCACAACGAATTGCTTCAAATCATTAGCTTAACAGATTAAAGTTAAATAACCCTCACCATCTTACAGAAGTTGGCATAAAGCCATATCGACAGTGCATTTGGAAAAATTCTAGAATTTTACGTTTAGGTATAAAACCGATTTTCCTACTTTTAAACATTTAGCCAACCATATCGAGTTGATTCAAATCAATGAATTCACTTATTCACATTAATTAACCTTCGTCATATTGCAGAAGTTGGCATAAAGCCATAACGACATTGCATTAGGGAAAATTCCTGAATTTTACATTTAGGTATAAAACCGATTTTCTTGCATATACACATTGACAATACCACAACAAATTGCTTCAATCATAAGCTTTTCATATTAAAGTTAGTTAACCATCGTCATTTAACAGAAGTTCTCATAAAGCCATAACGGTAGTGAATTTGGAAAAGATTCCATAATTTCACATTTAGGTATAAAACCGATTTTCTTGCACATACACTTTTAGAAATACATATTGAGTTGCTTTAAATCATTAACTTTACATTTTAAACTTAATTAACCTTCTTCATTTTACAGAAGTTGGCATAAAGCCATAACGGCAGTGCATTTGGACAAATTCCACAATTTTACATTTAGGTATAAAACCGATTTTCTTGCATATACACATTGACAAATCCATAACGAATTGCTTCAAATTATCAGCTTCACATATTAAAGTTAATTTACCCTCATCATCTTACTCAAGTTGCCATAAAGCTATAACGGCACTGCATTTGGAAAAAATTCTATAATTTCACATTTATGTAGGCATAAAACCGATTTTCTAGCATATACACATCTAGAAATACATATCAAGTTGGTTCAAATCATTAACTTTACAGTTTAAATTTAAGTAACCCTCACCATCTTACTCAAGTTGACATAAAGAAATAACGGCAGTGCATTTGCAAAAAAAACCACAATTTTACATTTAGGTATAAAACCGATTTTCTTGCATATACACATTTAGAAATACAAATGAAGTTGCTTCAAATCATTTGCTTCATATAATAAAGTTCGTTAACATTCTTCGTCTTACCAAAGTTGATATAAGGCCAAAACGGCAGTGCATTTGGAAAAATTTAACAATTTTTCATTTAAGTATAAAACCAAATTTCTTGCATATACACATTTACAAATACAAAGGAAACTGCTTCCAATCATTAACTTCACATATTAAAGTTAATTAACCCTCACCGTCTTACCCAAGTTGACATAAACCCATAACGGCAGTGAATTGGAAAAAGTCCACAATTGTACATTTAGGTATAAAACCGATTTTCTTGCATTTAAACATTTAGAAATACATATGAAGTTGCTTCAAATCATTGACTTTACATTTTAAAGTTAACTAACCTTCACCATTTTACTCAAGTTGACATAAAGCCATAAAGGCAGTGCATTTGGAAAAAGTCCACAATTTTACTTTAGGTATAAAACCGATTTTCTCGCATATACACATTTAGAAATACAAATGAAGTTGTTTCAAGTCATTAACTTCATATATTAAAGTTAGTTAACCTTCTTCATTTTACCAAAATTAACAAAAAGCCATAACGACAGTACATTTGGAAAAATTCCATAATTTTACATTTAGGTATAAAACCGATTTTCGTGCATATACATATTTAGAAATACATATCAAGTTGCTTCAAATCATTAACTTCACGCATTAAAGTTAATTAACCTTCTTCAACTTACAGAAGTTGGCATAAAGCCAAAACGACAGTGCATTTGGAAAAATTCCACAATTTTACATTAAGGTATAAAACCGATTTTCTTGCATGTACACATTTCGAAATCCATACAAAGTTTCCTCAAATGATTAGCTTCACATATTAATGTTAATTAACCTTCTTCATCCTACAGAAGTTGGCATGAAACCAAATCGACAGTGCGTTTGAAAAAATTCCACAATTTTACATTTAGGTATAAAACCGATTTTCTTGCATATACACATTTAGAAATACATTCGAAATTGCTTCAAATCAATAAGTTCATATATTAAAGTAAATTTACCTTCTTCATCTTACTGAAGTTGGCATAAAGCCAAAACGGTTTTATTTCTAAAAGTTAATTAACCCTTACCATCTTACCCAAGCGGACATAAAGCCATAACCGCATTACATTTGGAAAAAGTCCAAAAATTTACATGTAGGTATAAAACCGATTTTCTTTCATTTACACATTTGTAAATACATATGAAATTGCTTTAAATCGTTATCTTTACATATTAAAGTTAGTTAACATTCTTCATCTTACCAAAGTTGACATAGAGCCAAGACGACAGTGCGTTTGCCAGTTTTCTTGCATATACACATTTAGAATTCCATATCGAGTTGATTCAAATCATTAACTTCATATATTAAAGTTAATTAACCTTCTTTATCTTACAGAAGTTGGCAATAAGCCGAAACGGCAGTGCATTTGGAAAAATTCCACAATTTTAACTTTAGGTTTAAAACCGATTTTCTAACATTTAAACATTAAGCAATCCATATCGAGTTGAGACAAATCAGTAGCTTCACATATCCAAGTTTATTGACCTTCGTCATCTTACTCAAGTTGACATAAAGCCATAATGGCAGTGCATTTGGCAAAAAAATTCCATAATTTTTCATTAAGATATAAAACCGATTTTCTTGCTTTTACACATTTAAAAATACTTATAAAGTTTCTTCAAATCATTAGTTTCACATATTAACGTTGATTAGCCCTCACCATCATACTCAAGTTAACATAAGACCATAACGGCAGTGCATTTGGAAAAAATTCCATAATTTCACATTTAGGTATAAACCGATTTTCTTGCATTTAAGCATTCAGCAATCCATATCGACTTATATCATAGACTTCTCATATGAAAATTAATTAACCTTCTTCGTCTTACAGAAGTTGGAATAGAGCCAAAACGACAGTGCATTTGGAAAAATTCCATAATTTTACATTTAGGTATAAAACCGATTTTCTTGCATTTAAACATTTAGCAATCCATATCGAGTTGATTCATATCAAAAACTTCACATATTAAAGTTAATTAACCTTCTTCGTCTTACAGAAGTTGGGGTAAAGCCAAAACGGCAGTGCATTAGGAAAAATTCCTGAATTTTACATTTAGGTATATAACCGATTTTCTTGCATATACACATTTAGCAATCCACATCAAGTTGACTCAAATCAATAACTTCACGTATTAAAGTTAATTAACCTTCACCATCTTACTGTAGTTGGCATAAAGCCAAAACGGCAGTGCATTAGGAAAAATTCCAGAACTTTACGTTAAGGTATAAAACCGATTTTTCTTGCATATACAAATTTAGAAATCCACAACGAATTGCTTCAAATCATTAGCTTTACATATTAAAGTTAATTAACCCTCACCATCTTACCCAAGTTTACATAAAGCCATAACGGCAGTGCATTTGGAAAACGTTCGCAATTTTACATTTAGCTATGAAGCTGATTTTATTGCATATACACATTTAGAAATACATATGAATTTGCTTTAAATCGTTACCTTTTACATATTAAAGTTAGTTAACATTCTTCGTCTTACAGAAGTTGGGATAAGGCCAAAACGGCAGTGCATTTGAAAAAAATTCCATAATTTTACATTTAGGTATAAAACCGATTTTCTTGCATTTAAGCATTTAGCAATCCATATCGAGTTATATCATAGACTTCTCATATTAAAATTAATAAACCTTCTTCGTCTTACAAAATATGGAATAGAGCCAAAACGACAGTGCATTTGGAAAAATTCCATAATTTTACATTTAGGTACAAAACCGGTTTTCTTGCATATACACATTTGGCAATCCATATCGAGTTGATTCAAATCATTAACTTAATATATTAAAGTTAATTTACCCTCACCATCTTACCCAAGTTGACATAAAGCCTTAACGGCAGTGCATTTGGAAAACGTCCGCAAATATACATTTCGGTATAAAGCCGATTTTCTTGCATATACACATTTAGAAATACACAACGAATTTCTTCAAATCATTAGCTTAACATATTAAAGTGAATTAGCCTTCTTCAACTTACAGAAGTTAGCATAATGCCAAAACGACCGTGCATTTGGAAGAATTCCAGAATTTTACATTTAGGTATACAGAAATCCGATTTTATTGCATATACACATTTAGATATACATATTAGGACCGATTTTCTTGAATGCACACATCTAGAAATCCATACTAAGTTGCTTCAAATCATTTGCTTAACATATTAAAGTTAATTAACCCTCAATATCTTACCCAAGTTGACATAAAGGCATAACGGCAGTGCATTTGGAAATAAATTCCATAATTTTACATAAGGTATAAAACCGATTTTCTTGCATATAAATTACGAATAACCGTCTTGTTTTTTTATTATTATCACTTTATTAATCAGATCATGCTGTCTCATGAGTTCTCTGTTACAAACTGACCTTACATTCTAAAGCTTATGTCTTAGATAAGTCCTTGCACCTTGTGTTAGTGTTGTGTCCCGCAATTCGTTGTTAGTAGTAGTTGTAGAGTTATTGCAGCGGATACGACACCGACGCTTGCGTTGGCAGTTTGCCGTTACCGCTGTGCCTTACCCGTCAGCGTGGGAATGTGAATTCGTTGACTCAGGCCACGCGCGGACTTTGTTGTTGACAAAGTGCTGCTTATGTTAACTACTAGCTGCTAGCGTCAGAATGTGGATTCGCTGACTCAGGCCACGCGCGGCCTTTATTGTTGACAAAGGGCAGCTTATGTTAACTCCTCCCCTTCTAAATGAAGGACGTCCACGGACTTCTTAATATTGTTTATGACGTTCTGAAGATTCTGGGATTTGCGTCTTCTTTTTCGCACTCGGTATAGTTTAATTAGACCGTAACAGGAAATTAGTATGACAAAGCTAGTGAGACCTGATATCGTTGGTCCTATCATAGTCCTCCCTTCGATTTTCCCGATAAAACGCAGGTTTTCCATACTTATCTTGTGAAGGTATGGAAGACTCAAAATCTCTTGATGACTGGTGATATTGAGGAGCGCCGTCATTGCTGATCCTGGTAATTTTTTAAACATGCCGTTTACGTTTTTGAAATAGAATTCATAAATTTAAATCTCTTTTTCGAAGGAAAGTAAATAAGTTCCTTTTATGGTCTTCTCGGTGTCTGCGGTAGTCTTGACTAAAGCGGTATTATCGTTAATGATGAGTATGCCATCATCGACCACCATAATTGGTTCAAGGTGGCTAGGGC
>NW_024394258.1:0-6580 GCF_016617805.1 Bactrocera tryoni
GACCTCCTCCCTACCCGCGGTCACGAAGGTAGGAGAATTTCCCCTGTTACATATGCGAAGATTTTCGCTAACAATAAAGTTAAGAAGCGACTCACCTCTAGTGTTGGTATCCGAGCTCCCCCAGATTGAATGCCGCGAGTTGGCGTCCGAACCGATGATAACACCGGCACCATTCCGGGACGCTTCAGTCAAGGTCCTCCTCAGTAATGCGGGAGGCGGCTCTACCTCATCGTCGTGAGGCATGTACGCCGAGACTAGCCAGATATTTCCGGTGCCGCACTCTAGCCTTGCTGTAATTACGTCAGCGTTGCTGAAATTAGGTAAAATAAATACCGTTAGTTCATTTCTGACCAGCATACAGGCTCTGTTTCTACCTGCTTCCTTGGCCACCAGCAGCTTATGGTTCTTCGTCCTCAGTCCAGATATACCGTTGCTAGTTAGCCACGGTTCCTGGATCAGGACCACATCGGCTTCGTCTTGCTCCAGACGAAGCAGTAGATTGGCGGAGGCCGCCTTTGCGTGATGGAGGTTAATCTGGAGGAATTTCATCCTTCAGACTCTCCTCTAGTAGCGCTAGTTCAGCGCTAAAGTCCTGATCGACCCTCACCTCCTCGAACAATTGTTCAAGGCTGAAAACGGAGTCGCCCATCGACGATCCGCCTCCAGAGCTCGCCACGTCCGAGAGGTTTGGGTCGTTTTCCAAGGTCATTTGACCATCGCTAACGCCTTCCTCCATCTCCCCCGCACCTGCAGCTTGAGTGCCATCAGCCCTGGCATCCGTTGGGAGTACCTTAAGTACCACCATTTCGAACCCATAGCTGATGGCTCCCTTGGTTTTGCTGAGAGGACCGATAGACTCCGCGTTAAGCATTATCAGCGCCTGCCGATATGGTTTATCGGTTCTCTCCAGCCTTATGACCCTCCAGTCATGCGCGGGGAGTGAGGGGTTGCAGTATCTGAGGATTTCCTCGATCTCTTTTGCAGTGGATGGTTCAGCTGGCAGCCAGACGCGAGCCCTAGGGCGAAGGGGAAGATCCTCTTTGTCCACGGCCTCCAGTCTGGCCCCCTTCCAAACCTCCCCCACCAGAGACACCGCCTTCTTATACAAGATGGCCGATCTTTCATCGGCACACCCAGTAAGCTTGTGCAGCCCATGGTGCCAACCGGCACTGACACATTTTGGAGGTGGCCCCGGGTTTTCCTTGACCACCTTGAGGAAGACCGAAGAGATAGCCGCCGCTACTCTCTTCCACTCCTCATGGGAGATAGCCCCGTCCTCCCTGCTGCGGTCAAGCACGCCCAATACCCTTGCACCAGCACCTTTAGCAATCTCGCTGAAAGTTGGCGCCGCGCCCGTTCTCGGTTTTTTGCCGAGGGAGGTTTCTCCCTCGTGCGACCTTTGTCGCTTAACCGCTGGTCCCTGCCTCTTTGCTTCGAGTCGTGACTCGTCCGTCTCGCTCTCTCTAAGCACCTTCTTGGCCCACTCAAGCGTGTTAGCATGCTGCTCTGATACCTGACCAGCATGCTCACCACCGTAGCGTTCCACTATCTTCGCCGCTAATCGACGGTCCGACTTCAGCTTCCTAGCTAAAGCCCCCTTGCTAATGCCCCCTGTGGAGCCCTTCATGATTCTAGCAGAAGTTCCTCTACTAGTGCTGGCGACTCCGCCGCGTATGAAGGCTCCACCCTTCACTACCTTTTTTGCCGGCGGATCTGCGCCGGCTTCCCCCATCCTGCCGCTTGATGCGGAGACTCCTACCAGGGTCTTAGTTCTATTGCTGCCTGGCGACGATTTCGTCGCCCCGGGAGCAGCAGCCCCGCCTGGGACAGATCTGGGTGTCGATTTCGACGCCCCATCACCTCCCTTCGTCACCTTCTCGTCCGTGTTTTGTGAAGTGTCCATGCAATAAGGGTCCCCACTCAGAGCCGCTATCCGTCCCCCGGAAAGGTAGTCGCCTTTTATGGTCCCAAGGTTATCTCAGTGATGAGGCCAAGGCGAGGGTTGACGTACGCCCTTATGAGGCAATACGTTCAGAGCCGACCAGCGTAAAGAAGGAGTCCTCTCAACTTACACCTACCACGCCAACTTAACGACGACGGGGGGGAACGTACTCCGAGGCCTGCCAGGGTTTTAACGGGACGGAGGCAATTTCGACATTAGCCCGACAGCCATTTCTGACTAGGTGTCACCCTATCATACTCAGGTGCCAGAATGCCGCCACCACCAGCCCAGTGTTCTAACAGATCCAGATAAGTTTCCTATTCTAAAACCAGTTCGATGCCTAAGGTCGTCTAGGGAGTTGTAAGGCCGTGAAGGCCGCAGGCCATTTGGCGTTACCCAGGATGCACCAGCGTGGAGGCGACCTGCACTACATCCCTCAAGGGGGTAGGGGTTAATTAACTTTAATATGTTAAGCTAATGATTTGAATCAACTTGATACGGATTACTAAATGTTTAAATGCAGGAAAATCGGTTTTATACCTAAATGTAAAATTCTGGAATTTTCCAAATGCACTGCCGCTTTGGCTTTATGCCAACTTCAGTAAGATGAAGAAGATTAACTAACTTTAATATGTGAAGCTAATGATTTGAAGCAACTTGATATGGATTTCTAAATGTGTACATGCAAGAGAGTCGGTTTTATACCTTAATGTAAAATTGTGGAATTTTTCCAAATGCACTGCCGTTATGGCTTTATGCACACTTCAGTAAGATGAAGAAGATTAATTCACTTTAATATATGAATTTATTAATTTGTAGCAACTTGATGTGGATTTCTAAATGTGTACATGCAAGAAAGTCGGTTTTATACCTAAATTTAAGATTGTGGAATTTTTCCAAATTCACTGCCGTTTTCGCTTTATTCGAACTTCTGTAAGATGACGAAGGTTAATTCACTTTAATAAATGAATTTATTAATTTGTAGCAACTTGATGTTAATTTCTAAATGTGTACATGCAAGAAAGTCGGTTTTATACCTAAAGGTAAAATTGTGGAATTTTTCCAAATGCAGTGTCGTTATGGTTTTATGAAAACTTCAGTAAGATGAAGAACATTAATTACCCTTAATATGTCAATTTAATAATTTGTAGCAACTTGATGTGGATTTCTAAATGTGTACATGCAAGAAAGTCGGTTTTATACCTAAATTTAAAATTGTGGAGTTTTTTTCAAAGGCACTGCCGTTATGGCCTTATGTCAACTTGAGTAAGATGGTGAGGGTTAATTAACTTTAGTATGTTAAGCTTATGATTTAAGGTAACTTTGTATGGATTTCTAAATGTGTACATGCAAGAAAATCGGTTTTATACCTAAAGGTAAAATTCTGGAATTTTCCAAATGCACTGCCGTTTTGGCTTTATGCCAACTTCAGTAAGATGAAGAAGATTAATTTACTTTAATATGTGAAGCTAATGATTTGTTGAATTTTTCTAAATGCACTGCCGTTATGGCTATATGCCAACTTTAGTAAGATGAAGAAAGTTAATTAGCTTTAATATGTGAATTTAATAATTTGTAGCAACTTGATGTGGATTTCTAAATGTGTACATGCAAGAAAGTCGGTTTTATACCTAAATGTAAAATTCTGGAATTTTCCAAATGCACTGCCGCTTTGGCTTTATGCCAACTTGAGTAAGATGGTGAGGGTTAATTAACTTTAATATGTTAAGCTAATGATTTGAAGCAACTTGATATGGATTTGTAAATGTGTACATGCAAGAGATTCGGTTTTATACCTAAATGTAAAATTGTGAAATTTTTCCAAATGCACTGCCGTTATGGTCTTATGTCCACTTGAGTAAGATGGTGAGGGTTAATTAACTTTAATATGTTAAGCTAATGATTTAAAGCCATTCTTTGTGGATTTCTAAGAATGTAACTTAACTCGAAACGCAAACCACCAAAATACCAAGTCGGCATTGTCTGCCTAACATCCGTTTCAGGCAATGCTGAACATTAGCACCACCCCAGTCCATGACCAACGGCCCGAGTTATGATCCAACGACAAGCAACAACAAACGTTACTCACAAGCTACCGTAGCCGACATGTATAATATGGATTTTGATTTGAAGCAACTTGATATGGATTTCTAAATGTGTACATGCACGAAAGTCGGTTTTATACCTAAATGTAAAATATGGATTTTATCATTTATTAAGATGACGAAGGTTAATTAACTTTAATATGTTAAGCTAATGACTTGAGGTAACTTGATATGGATTTCTAAATGTGTACATGCGAGAAAATCGGTTTTATACCTAAATGTAAAATTGTGGATATTTTTCCAAATGCACTGCCGTTATGGCTATATGCCAACTTCAGTAATATGAAGAATATTATATAACTTTAATATGTGAATTTAATAATTTGTAGCAACTTGATGTGGATTTCTAAATGTGTACCTGCAAAAAAGTCGGTTTTATACCCAAATGTAAAATTGTGGAATTTTTTCCAAAAGCACTGCCGTTATGGTCTTATGTCAAGTTGAGTAAGATGGTGAGGGTTAATTAACTTTAATATGTTAAGCTAATGATTTCAGGTAACTTGATTTGTATTTCTAAATGCTTACATGCAAGAAAATCGGTTTTATACCTAAATGTAAAATTCTGCAATTTTCCAAATGCACTGCCGTTTTGGCTTTATGCCAACTTCAGTAAGATGAAGAAGATTAATTAACTTTAATATGAAGCTAATGATTTGAAGCAACTTGATATGGATTTCTAAATATGTGTACATGCAAGAAAATCGGTTTTATACCTACATGTAAAATTATGGAATTTTTTCCAAATGCACTGCCGTTTTGGCTTTATGCCAACTTGAGTAAGATGGTGGGGGTTAATTAACTTTAGTATGTTAAGCTAATGATTTGAAGCAACTTGATATGGATTTCTAAATGTGATCATGCCAGAAATTCGGTTTTATACCAAAATGAAAAATTGTGGAATTTTTCCGAATGCACTGCCGTTTTTTCTTTATGCGAACTTCAGTAATATGAAGGAGGTAAATTAACTTTAATATGTGAATTTTATAATTTGAAGCAACTAAATATAGATTTTTAAATATGTACATGCAAGAACGTCGGTTTAATACCTAAATGAAAAATTGTGGAATTTTTCCAAATGCACTGCCGTTTTGGCTTTATGCCAACTTCTGTGATATGACGAAGGTTAATTAACTTGAATGTGTGACGTTAATGATTTGAATCAACTCGATATGGATTATTAAATGTTTAAATGCAGGAAAATCGGTTTAATATCTAAATGTATAATTGTGGAATTTTTCCAAATGCACTGCCGTTATGGCTATATGCCAACTTTAGTAAGATGAAGACTATTAATTAATTTTAATATGTTAAGCTAATGATTTGAGGTAACTTGATATGTATTTCTAAATGTGTACATACAAGAAAATCGGTTTTATACCTAAATGTAAAATTATGGAATATTTTCCAAATGCACTGCCGTTTTGGCTTTATGTCAACTTGAGTAAGATGGTGAGGGTTAATTAACTTTATACTTTAGTATATGAATTGAATAATCTGAAACAACTTAATATGGATTTCTAACTGTGTACATGCAAGAAAGTCGGTTTTATACCTAAATGTAAAATTGTGAAATTTTTCCAAATTCATTATTTGAATCAACTCGATATGAATTGCTAAATGTTTAAATGCAGGAAAATCGGATTTATACCTAAATGTAAAATTCTGGAATTTTCCAAATGCACTGCCGTTTTGGCTTTTTGCCAACTTCAGTAAGATGAAAAAAATTAATTAACTTTAATATGTTAAGCTAATGATTTGAGGTAACTTGATATGTATTTCTAAATGTGTACATGCAAGAAAATCGGTTTTATACCTAAATGTAAAATTATGGAATTTTTTCCAAATGCACTGCCGTTTTGGCTTTATGTCAACTTGAGTAAGATGGTGAGGGTTAATTAACTTTAGTATGTTAAGCTAATGATTTGAGGTAACTTGATATGTACTTCTAAATGTGTACATGCAAGAAAATCGGATTTATGCCTAAATGTAAAATTCTGGAATTTTTCAAATGCACTGCCGTTTTGGCTTTTTGCCAACTTCAGTAAGATGAAGAAAAATAATTAACTTTAATATGTTAAGCTAATGATTTGAGGTAACTTGATATGGATTTCTAAATGTGTACATGAAAGAAAAACGGTTTTATACCTAAAGGTAAAATTCTGCAATTTTCCAAATGCACTGCCGTTTTGGCTTTATGCCAACTTCAGTAAGATGAAGAAGATTAATTAACTTTAACATGTGAAGCTAATGATTTGAAGCAACTTGATATGGATTTCTTAATGTGAACATGCCAGAAATTCTGTTTTTTACCTAAAAGAAAAATTGTGGAATTTTTTCAAATGCACTGCCGTTATGGTCTTATGTCAACTTGAGTAAGATGGATAGTGTTAATTAACTTTAATATGTGAAGCTAATGATTTGAAGCAACTTGATGTGGATTTCTAAATGTGTACATGCAAGAAAAGCGGTTTTATACCTAAGTGTAAAATTCTGGAATTTTCCAAATGCACTGCCGTTATGGTCTTATGTCAAC
>NW_024394259.1:0-4782 GCF_016617805.1 Bactrocera tryoni
CTTCCAAATGCACTGCCGTTATGGCTTTATGTCCACTTCAGTAAGACGAAGAAGAATAATTAACCTAAATATGTTAAACTAATGGTTTGAAGCAACTAAATATCGATTCCTAAATGTGCATATACAAGAAAATCGACTTTATACCTCAATATAAGATTGTGGAATTCTTCCAAATGCACTGCCATTATGGCTTTATGTCCACTTCAGTAAGATTAAGAAGGTTAATTAACCTAAATATGTTAAACTAATGGTTTGAAGCAACTAAATATCGATTCCTAAAGGTGTATATACAAGAAAATCGATTTTATACCTCAATATAAGATTGTGGAATTCTTCCAAATGTAGTGCCGTTATGGCTTTATGTCAACTTCAGTACGATGAAGAAGGTTAATTAACTTAAATAAGTGAAGTAAATGATTTGAAGCAACTCAATGTCGATTCTTAAATGTGTATATACAAGAAAATCGACTTTATACCTCAATATAAGATTGTGGAATTCTTCCAAATGCACTGCAATTATGGCTTTATGTCCACTTCAGTAAGATTAAGAAGGTTAATTAACCTAAATATGTTAAACTAATGGTTTGAAACAACTAAATATCGATTCCTAAAGGTGTATATACAAGAAAATCGATTTTATACCTCAATATAAGATTGTGGAATTCTTCCAAATGTAGTGCCGTTATGGCTTTATGTCCACTTCAGTAAGATGAAGAATGTTAGTTAACTTAAATAAGTGAAGTAAATGATTTGAAGCAACTCAGCGTCGATTGCAAAATGTGTATATACAAGAAAATTGACTTTATACCTCAATATAAGATTGTGGAATTCTTCGAAATGCACTGCCGTAATGTGTTTATGTCCACTTCAGTAAGATGAATAAGATAAATTATCTTAAATATGTTAAACTAATGATTTGCAGCAACTCAATATCGATTGCTAAATGTGTATATACAAGAAAATCGAATTTATACCTCAATATAAAATTGTGGAATTCTTCGAAATGCACTGCCATTATGGCTTTATGTCCACTTCAGCAAGATGATGAAGGGTAATTAACTTAAATAAGTGAAGTAAATGATTTGAAGCAACTCAATATCGATTGCTAAATGTGTATATGCAACAAAATCGACTTTATACCTTAATATAAGATTGTGGAATTCTTCCAAATGCACTGCCAATATGGCTATATGTCCACTTCAGTAAGGTGAAGAGAATAATTAATTTAAATATGTTAAATTATTGGTTTGAAGCAATTCAATATCGATTCCTAAATGTATATATATGTACAAGAAATCGACTTTATACCTTAATATAAGATTGTGGAATTCTTCCAAATGCACTATCGTTATGGCTATATGTCCACTTCAGTAAGATGAAGAAGTTAAATTAACTTAGATATGTTAAATATATGATTTGAAGCAACTCAATATCGATTGCTAAATGTGTATATACATGAAAATCGAATTTATACCTCAATATAAAATTGTGGAATTCTTCGAAATGCACTGCCATTATGGCTTTATGTCAACTTCGGTAAAATGAAGAATGTTAATTAACTTAAATAAGTGAAGTAAATGATTTGAAGCGACTCAATATCGATTGCTAAAGGTGTATATACAATAAAATCGACTTTCTACCGTAATATAAAATTGAGGAATTCTTCCAAATGCACTGTTATTCTGGCCATATGTCAGCTTCCGTAAGACGAAGAAGAATAATTAATTTAAATATGTTAAATTAATGGTTTGAAGCAACTCAATATCGATTCCTAAATGTGTATATATCCATCAGAAATCGACTTTATACCTTAACATAAGATTGTGGAATTCTTCCAAATGCACTGCTGTTATGGCCATATGTCCACTTCAGGAAGATGAAGAAGGTAATTTAACTTAAATATGTTAAATTAATGATTTTTAGCAACTCAATATCGATTGCTAAATATATATATACAAGAAAATTTACTTTATACCTCAATATAAGATTGTGGAATTTTTCGAAATGCACTGCCATTATGGCTTTATGTCCACTTCAGCAAGATGATGAAGGTTAATTGACTTAAATAAGTGAAGTAAATGATTTGAAGCAACTCAATATCGATTGCTAAATGTGTATATACAACAAAATCGACTTTATGCCTTAATATAAGATTGTGGCGTTCTTCCAAAGGCACTGCCGTTATGGCTTCATCTTCTCTTCAGTAAGATAAAGAAGGTTAATTAACTCAAATATGTTAAACTAATGATTTGAAGCAACTCAATATTGATTGCTAAATGTGTATAAACAAGAAAATCGACTCTATATATCTAAATATAAAATTGAGGAATTCTTCCAAATGCACTGCCGTTATGGCCATATGTCAGCTTCACTAAGACAAAGATATGTTAAATTAATGGCTTGAAGCAACTCAATATCGATTCCTAAATGTGTATATATGTACAAGTAATCGACTTTATACCTTAACATAAGATTGTGGAATTCTTCCAAATGCACTGTCGTTATGGCTTTATGTTCACTTCAGTAACATGAAGAAGGTTAATTAACTTAAATAAGTGAAGTTAAGGATTTAAAGCAACTCAATATCGATTGCTAAAGGTGTATATACAATAATATCGACTTTCTACCGTAATATAAGATTGTAGAATTCTTCCAAATGCACTGCCGTTTTGGCTATATGTACACTTCAGTAAGGTGAAGAAGGTTAATTTACTTAAATATGTTAAACTCATGATTTGCAGCAACTCAATATCGATTGCTAAATGTGTATATTTAAGAAAATTGACTTTATACCTTAATATGAGATTGTGAAATACTTCCAAATGCACTGCCGTTATGGCTATATGTCCACTTCAGGAAGATGAAGAATGTAAATTAACTTAAATATGTTAAATTAATGATTTGCAGCAACTCAATATCGATTACTAAATGTGTATATACAACAAAATCGACTTTATGCCTTAATATAAATTGTGGCGTTCTTCCAAATGCACTGCCGTTATGGCTTCATCTTCTCTTCAGTAAGATAAAGAAGGTTAATTAACTCAAATGTGTTAAACTAATGATTTGAAGCAACTCAATATCGATTGCTAAATGTGTATATACAAGAAAATTGACTTTATACCTCAATATAAGATTGTGGAATTCTTCCAAATGCACTGGCGTATTGGGTTTATGTCCACTTCAGTAAGATGAAGAATGTTAATTAACTTAATTAAGTGAATTAAATGATTTGAAGCAACTCAGCGTCGATTGCAAAATGTGTATATACAAGAAAATTGACTTTATACCTCAATATAAGATTGTGGAATTCTTCCAAATGCACTGCCGTTATGGGTTTATGTCCACTTCAGTAAGATGAAGAAGGTAAATTGACTTAAATATGTTAAACTAATGATTTACAGCAGCTCAATATCGATTGCTAAATGTGTATATACAAGAAAATCGACTTTATATCTAAATATAAAATTGTGGAATTCTTCCAAATGCACTGCCGTTATGGGTTTATGTCCACTTCAGTAAGATGAAGAAGGTAAATTAACTTAAATATGTTAAACTAATGATTTACAGCAACTCAATATCGATTGCTAAAAATGTATACACAAGAAAATCGACTTTATATCTAAATATGAAATTGTGGAATTCTCCCAAATGCACTGCCGTTATGGCTTTATGTCAACTTCAGTAAGGTGAAGAAGGTTAAATTACTTAAAAATGTTAAACTCATGATTTGAAGCAACTCAATATCGATTGTTAAATGTGTATATACAAGAAAATTGACTTTATACCTCAATATAAGATTGTGGAATTCTTCTAACTGCTCTGCCGTTATGGCTTTATGTCAACTTCAGTAAGATGAAGAATGTAAATTAATTTAAATATGTTAAATTAATGATTTGAGGCAACTCAATATAGATTGCTAAATGTGTATACACAAGAAAATCGACTTTATATCTAAATATGAAATTGTGGAATTCTTCCAAATGCACTGCCGTTATGGCTTTATGTCCACTTCAGTAAGATGAAGAAGGTTAATTAACTTAAATAAGTGAAGTAAATGATTTGAAGCAACTCAGCGTCGACTGCAAAATGTGTATATACAAGAAAATTTACTTTATACCTCAATATAAGATTGTGGAATTCTTCCAAATGCACTGCCGTTATGGGTTTATGTCCACTTCAGTAAGATGAAGAATGTTAATTAACTTAAATAAGTGAAGTAAATGATTTGAAGCAACTCAGCGTCGACTGCAAAATGTGTATATACAAGAAAATTGACTTTATACCTCAATATAAGATTGTGGAATTCTTCCAAATGCACTGCCGTTATGGGTTTATGTCCACTTCAGTAAGATGAAGAATGTTAATTAACTTAAATAAGTGAAGTAAATGATTTGAACCAGCTCAGCGTCGATTGCAAAATGTGTATATACAAAAAAATTGACTTTATACCTCAATATAAGATTGTGGACTTCTTCCAAATGCACTGCCGTTATGGGTTTATGTTCACTTCAGTAAGATGAAGAAGGTAAATTAACTTAAATATGTTAAACTAATGATTTACAGCAACTCAGAATCGATTGCTAAATGTGTATATACAAGAAAATCGACTTTATATCTAAATATAAAATTGTGGAATTCTTCCAAATGCTCTGCCGTTATGGCTTTATGTCAACTTCAGTAAGATGTAAAAGGTTAGTTAACTTAATATGTAAAACTAATGATTAAAAGCTACGCAATATCGACTGCTAAATATGTATATACAAGAAAATCGACTTTATA
>NW_024394260.1:0-4873 GCF_016617805.1 Bactrocera tryoni
ATTAAGCAATCGATATCAAGTGGCGTAAAAATATGAACTCTACATATTTATGCTAACTAGCCATTTTGATGTTATTGGTGTTGTCATAGAGTTGTCGTATAGCCATTACGACAATGTATTTGGAACAACTTCAATTTCTTATATTAAGATGTAGAACGGATTTCTTGGTACATACTTATTAAGCAGTCAAAATCAAGTTGCGTAAAAATATGAACTTTACATATTTATGCTAACTAGCCGTGTTGATGTTATTGGAGTTGTCATAGAGTTGTCGTATAGCCATAACGACAGAGAATTTGGAGCAATTTCACAATCTTATATTAAGGTGTAGAATCGATTTCTTGGTACATACATTTTAAGCAATCGATATCAAGTGGCGTAAAAATATGAACTTTACATATTTCTGTTAATTAGCCGTTTTGATGTTATTGAAGTTGTCATGGAGTTGTCGTATAGCCATAGCGACAGTGTATTTGGATCAATTTCACAATCTTATATTAAGGTGTAGAATTGATTTTTTGGTACATACATATTATGCAATCGATATCAAGATGCGTAAAAATATGAACTTTACATATTTATGCTAACTAGCCGTGTTGATGTTATTGGAGTTGTCATAGAGTTGTCGTATAGCCATAACGACAGTGTATTTGGAACAATCTAACAATCTTATATTAAAGTGTATAATCTATTTTTTAGTACATAGACATTAAGCAATCGATATCAAGTTTTGTAAAAATATGAAATTTACATATTTCTGTTAATTAGCCGCTTTGATGTTTTTGGAGTTGTCATAGAGTTG
The DNA here is from genome assembly GCF_016617805.1 of Bactrocera tryoni. Classification (NCBI taxonomy): domain Eukaryota; kingdom Metazoa; phylum Arthropoda; class Insecta; order Diptera; family Tephritidae; genus Bactrocera; species Bactrocera tryoni. Next base: position 803 of record NW_024394260.1, read on the forward strand.
TCGTATAGCGACAGTGTAATTGGAACAATTTCACAATCTTATATTGAGGTGTAGAATTGATTTTTTGGTACATACACACCAAGCAATATATTTCAAGTTGCGTAAAAAGATTAACTTTACATATTTATGCTAACTAGCCGTTTTGATGTTATTGGAGTTGTCATAGAGTTGTCGTATAGCCATAACGACTGTGTATTTGGAGCAATTTCAGAATCTTATATTAAGGTGTAGAATCGATTTTTTAGTACATATACATTAAGCACTCGATATCAAGTTGCGTAAAAATATGAACTTTACATATTTATGCTAACTAGCCGTTTTGAAGTTAATGGAGTTGTCATAGAGTTGTCGTATAGCCATAACGACAGTGTATTTGGAGCAATTTCAGAATCTTATATTAAGGTGTAGAATCGATTTTTTAGTACACGTACATTAAGCAATCGATATCAAGTTGCGTAAAAATCTGAAATTTACATATTTCCGTTAATTAGTCGTTTTGCTGTTATTGGAGTTGTCATAGAGTTGTCGTATAGCCATAAAGAGAGTGTATTTGGAACAACTTTACAATCTTAAATTAAGGTGTTGAATTGATTTTTTGGTACATACACATCAAGCAATCGATATTAAGTTGCGTAAAAATATGAACTTTACATATTTAAGCTAATTAGCCTTTTTGATAATATGGGAGTTGTCATAGAGTTGTCGTATAGCCATAACGACAGTGTATTTGAAACAACTTCACAATCTTAAGCAATCGATATCAAGTTTCGTAAAAATATGAACTTTACATATTTATGCAAATTAACCTTTTTGAAGTTATTGGAGTCGTCATAGGGTTGTCGTATAGCCATAACGACAGTGCATTTGGAGCAATTTCATAATCTTAAGTTAAGGTGTAGAATTGAGTTTATGGTACATACTCATTAAGCAATCGATTTCAAGTTGCGTAAAAATATGAACTTTACATATTTATGCTAACTAGCCGTTTTGATGTTATTGGAGTCATAGAGTTGTCCTAGAGCAATAGCGACTGTGTATTTGGAACAAATTTACAATCTTATATTAAGGTGTTGAATTGATTTTTTAGTACATACACATTAAGAAATCGATATCGAGTTGCGTAAAAATATGAAATTTGTATATTTATGCTAACTAGCCGTTTTGATGTTATTGGAGTTATCATAGAGTTGGCGTATAGCCATAACGACAGTGTATTTGGAGCAATTTCATTATCTTAAATTAAGGTGTAGAATAGATTTTTTAGTACACACACATTAAGCAGTCGATATCGAGTTGCGCAAAAATATGAACTTTACATATTTCTGTTAATTAGCCGTTTTGATGTTATTGGAGTCATAGAGTTGTCCTACAGCAATAGCGACAGTGTATTTGGAACAAATTTACAATCTTAAATTAAGGTGTTGAATTGATTTTTTGGTACCTACACATCAAGCATTCGAAATCAAGTTGCGTAAAAATATGAACTTTACATATTTAAGCTAATTAGCCTTTTTGATATTATGGGAGTTGTCATAGAGTTGTCGTATAGCCATAAGGACAGTGTATTTGGAGCAATTTCACAATCTTATATTAGGGTGTAGAATTGAGTTTTTGGTACATACACATCAAGCAATCGGTACAAAGTTGCGTAAAAATATGAACTTTACATATTTATGCTAATTAGCCTTTTTGAAGTTTTTGGAGTTGTCATAGAGTTGTCGTATAGCGACAGTGTATTTGAAGCAATTTCACAATTTTATATTAAAATGTAGAACCGATTTCTTGGTACGTACATATTAAGCAGTCGATATCAAGTTGCGTAAAAATATGAACTTTGCATATTTATGCTAACTAGCCGTGTTGATGTTATTGGAGTTGTCATAGAGTTGTCGTATAGCCATAACGACAGTGTATTTGGAACAATCTAACAATCTTATATTAAGGTGGATAATCTATTTTTTAGTACATAGGCATTAAGCAATCGATTTCAGGTTTTGTAAAAATATGAACTATACATATTTCTGTTAATTAGCCGCTTTGATGTTTTTGGAGTTGTCATAGAGTTGTCGTATAGCGACAGTGTAATTGAAACAATTTCACAATCTTATATTGAGATGTAGAATTGATTTTTTGGTACATACACACTAAGCAATATATTTCAAGTTGCGTAAAAATATTAACTTTACATATTTATGCTAACTAGGCGTTTTGATGTTATTGGAGTTGTCATAGAGTTGTCGTATAGCCATAACGACTGTGTATTTGGAGCAATTTCAGAATCTTATATTAAGGTGTAGAATCGATTTTTTAGTACATATACATTAAGCAATCGATATCAAGTTGCGTAAAAATATGAACTTTACATATTTATGCTAATTAGCCTTTTTGAAATTATTGGAGTTGTCACAGAGTTGTCGTATAGCGACAGTGTAATTGGAGCAATTTTACAATCTTATATTAAGGTGTAGAATCGATTTTTTAGTACATACACACTAAGCAATATATTTCAAGTTGCGTAAAAATATTAACTTTACATATTTGGAGCAATTTCACAATCTTATATTAAGGTGTAGAATCGATTTTTAAGTACATATACATTAAGCAATCGATATCAAGTGGCGTAAAAATATGAACTCTACATATTTATGCTAACTAGCCATTTTGATGTTATTGGTGTTGTCATAGAGTTGTCGTATAGCCATTACGACAATGTATTTGGAACAACTTCAATTTCTTATATTAAGATGTAGAACCGATTTCTTGGTACATACATATTAAGCAGTCGATATCAAGTTGCGTAAAAATATGAACTTTACATATTTATGCTAACTAGCCGTCTTGATGTTATTGGAGTTTTCATAGAGTTGTCGTATAGCCATAACGACAGTGTATTCGGAACAATCTAACAATCTTATATTAAAGTGTATAATCTATTTTTTAGTACAGAGACATTAAGCAATCGATATCAAGTTTTGTAAAAATATGAACTTTACATATTTCTGTTAATTAGCCGCTTTGATGTTTTTGGAGTTGTCATAGAGTTGTCGTATAGCGACAGTGTAATTGGAGCAATTTCACAATCTTATATTGAGGTTTAGAATTGATTTTATGGTACATACACACAAAGCAATATATTTCAAGTTGCGTAAAAATATGAACTTTACATATTTATGCTAACTAGCCGTTTTGATGTTATTGGAGTTGTCTTAGAGTTGTCGTATAGCCATAACGACTGTGTATTTGGAACAATCTAACAATGTTATATTAAAGTGTTTAATCTATTTTTTAGTACATATACATTAAGCAATCGATATCAAGTTGCGTAAAAATATGAACTTTACATATTTATGCTAATTAGCCTTTTTGAAGTTATTGGAGTTGTCATAGAGTTGTCGTATAGCCATAACGACAGTGTATTTGGAACAATCTAACAATCTTATATTAAAGTGTATAATCTATTTTTTAGTACATAGACATTAAGCAATCGATATCAAGTTGCGTAAAAATATGAACTTTACATATTTATGCTAACTAGCCTTTTTGATGTTATTGGAGTTGTCATAGAGTTGTCGTATAGCCATAACGACAGTGTATTTGGAACAATCTAACAATCTTATATTAAAGTGTATAATCTATTTTTTAGTACATATAAATTAAGCAATCGATATCAAGTTGCGTAAAAATATGAACTTTACATATTTATGCTAATTAGCCTTTTTGAAGTTATTGGAGTTGTCATAGAGTTGTCGTATAGCGACAATGTAATTGGAGCAATTTCACAATCTTATATTAAGGTATAGAATTGATTTTTTGGTACATACACACTAAGCAATATATTTCAAGTTGCGTAAAAATATAAACTTTACATATTTATGCTATTAAGCCGCTTTGATGTTATTGGAGTTGTCATAGAGTTGTTTTATAGCGGTAACGACAGTGTATTTGGAGCAATTTCACAATCTTATTTTAAGGTGTAGAATCGATTTTTAGTACATACATATTAAGCAATATATTTCAAGTTGCGTAAAAGTATTAACTTTACATATTTGGAGCAATTTCACATCCTTATAT
>NW_024394261.1:0-3015 GCF_016617805.1 Bactrocera tryoni
ATTAACATCAAATATTTAAGTTAATTAGCCTTATTCATCTTACCGAAGTTGACATAAAGCCATAACGGCAGTGCATTTGGAAGAATTCGGTAATCTTATATTCAGGTATAAAGTCGATTTTCTTGTATATACACATTTAGTTGTCGATATAGAGTTGCCCTAATACACTAATTTAACATATTTAAGTTAATTAACCTTCTTCATCTTACTGAAGTTGACATAAAGCCATAACGGCAGTGCATTTATAAGAATTCGACAATCTTATATTCAGGTATAAAGTCGATTTTCTTGTATATACATATCTTGCAGTCGACATTGAGTTGCTTTAAATCATTAACATCGATTATTTAAGTTAATTAACTTTCTTCATTTTACTGAAGTTGACATAGAGCCATAACGGCAGTGCATTTTGAAGCATTCGACAATCTTATATTCAGGTATAAAGTCGATTTTCTTGTATATACACATTAAGTTGTCGGTATTGAGGTGCCCTAATACACTAATTTAACATATTTAAGTTAATTAACCTTCTTCCTCTTACTGAAGTTGACATAGAGCCATAACGGCAGTGCATTTGGAAGAATTCGACAGACTTATTTTAGGCATAAAGTATATAAAGTTGTATATACACATTTAGTAGTCGATATTGAGTTGCTTAAAATCATTAACATCAAACATTTAAGTTAATTAACTTTCTTCATTTTACTGAAGTTGACATAAAGCCATAACGGCAGTGCATTTGGAAGAATTCGACAGTCTTATATTTAGGTGTAAAGTCGGTTTTCTTGTATATACACATTTAGTAGTCGATATAGAGTTGCCCTAAATCACTAATTTAACATATTTAAGTTAACTAACCTTCTCCATCTTACTGAAGTTGACATAAAGCCATAACGGCAGTGCATTTGGAAGAATTCGACAATTTTATATTCAGGTATAAAGTCGAGTTTCTAATACACTAATTTAACATATTAAAATTAACCTTCTTCATCTTACTGAAGTTGACATAAAGCCATAACGGCAGTGCATTTATAAGAATTCGACAATCTTATATTCAGGTATTAAGTCGATTTTCTTGCACATACACATTTAGCAGTCGATATTGAGTTGCTTTAAATCATTAACATCAATTATTTAAGGTAATTAACTTTCTTCATATTGCTGAAGTTGACATAAAGCCATAACGGCAGTGCATTTTGAAGAATTCGACAATCTTATATTTAGGTATAAAGTCGATTTTCTTGTATATACACATTTAGTGGTCCATATTGAGTTGCCCTAAATCACTAATTTAACATACTTAAGTTAATTAACCTTCTTCATCTTACTGAAGTTGACGTAAAGCCATAACGGCAGTGCATTTGGAAGAATTCGACAATCTTATATTCAGGTATAAAGTCGATTTTCTTGTAAATACACATTTAGCAGTCGATATTGAGTTGCTTTAATTCATTAACATCAAATATTAAAGTTTATTAGCCTTCTACATCTTATCGAAGTTGACGCAAAGCCATAACGGCAGTGCATTTGGAAGAATTCGACAATCTTATATTCAGGTGTAAAGTCGATTTTCTTTATATACACATGTAGCAGTCGATATTGGGTTGCTTTAAATCATTAACATCGATTATTTAAGGTAATTAACTTTCTTCATCTTGGTGAAGTTGACATAAAGCCATAACGGCAGTGCATTTGGAAGAATTCGACATTCTTATATTCACGTATAAAGTCTATTTTCTTGTATATACACATTTAGCAGTCGATATTGAGTTGCTTAAATCATTAGTTTAACATATTTAAGTTAACTAACTTTCTTCATCTTACTGAAGTTGACATAAAGCCATAACGGCAGTGCATTTGGAAGAAATCGACATTCTTATATTCAGATATAAAGTCGATTTTCTTGTATATTCACATCTAGCAGTCGATATTGAGTTGCTTAAAATCATTAACATCAAACATTTAAGTAAAGTAACCTTCTTCATTTTACTGAAGTTGACATAAAGTCATAACGGCAGTGCATTTTGAAGCATTCGACAATCTTATATTCAGGTATAAAGTCGATTTTCTTGTATATACACATTTAGTTGCCGATATTGAGTTGCTTTAATTCATTAACTTAACATATTTAAGTTAATTAACCTTCTTCATCTTACCCAAGTTGACATAAAGCCATAACGGCAGTGCATTTGGAAGAATTCCATAATCTTATATTTGGATATAAAGTCGTTTTTCTGGCATATACACATTTAGCAATCGATATTGGGTTGCTTCAAATCATTAGTTTAACATATTTAAGTTAATTAACCTTCCTCATCTTACTGAAGTTGACATAAAGCCATAACGGCAGTGCATTTGGAAGAATTCGACAATTTTATATTTAGGTATAAAGTCGGTTTTCTTGTATATACACATTTAGTAGTCGATATAGAGTTGCCCTAAATAACTAATTTATCATATTTAAGCTAATTAACATTCTCCATCTTACTGAAGTTGACATAAAGCCATAACGGCAGTGCATTTGGAAGAATTCGGCATTCTTATATTCAGATATAAAGTCGATTTTCTTGTATATTCACATCTAGCAGTCGATATTGAGTTGCTTAAAATCATTAACATCAAACATTTAAGTAAATTAACCTTCTTCATTTTACTGAAGTTGACATAAAGTCATAATGGCAGTGCATTTGGAAGAATTCGACAATCTTATATTCAGGTATAAAGTCGATTTTCTGTATATACACATTTAGCAGTCGATATTGAGTTGCTTTAAATCATTAATTTAAAATCTTTAAGTTAATTTACCATTTTCATCTTATTGAAGTTGACATAAAGCCATAACGGCAGTGCATTTGGAAGAATTCGACAATCTTATATTCAGATATAAAGTCGATTTTCTTGTATATTCACATCTAGCAGTCGATACTGAGTTGCCTAAAATCACTAACATCAAACATTTAAGTTAATTAACCTTCTTCATTTTACTGAAGTTGACATAAATTCATAACGGCAGTG
>NW_024394262.1:0-4751 GCF_016617805.1 Bactrocera tryoni
TACATACACATTAAGCAACCGATATCAAGATGCGTAAAAATATGAACTTTATATATTTTTGCTAACTAGCCGTTTTGATGTTATTGGAGTTGTCATAGAGTTGTCTTATAGCAATAGCGACAGTGTATTTGGAACAATTTAACAATCCTAAATTAAGGTGTAGAATTGAGTTTTTGGTACACACACGTTATGCAATCGTTATTAAGTTGCGTACAGATATGAACTTTACATATTTTTGATAACTACCCGTTTTGATGTTATTGGAGTTGTCAAAGAGTTGTCCTATAGCCATAACGACAGTGTCTTTGGAGCAATTTCACAATCTTAAGTTACGGTATAGAATCGATTTTTTGATACATACACATTAAGCAATCGTTATCAAGTTGCGTAAAAATATAAACTTTACATATTTATGCTAACTAGCCGTTTTGATGTTATTGGAGTTGTCACAGAGTTGTCGTATAGCCATAGCGACAGTGTATTTTGAGCAATTTTATAATCTTATATTAAGGTGTAGAATGGATTTTTTAGTACATACACATTAAGCAATCGATATCAAGATGCGTAAAAATTTGAACTTTACATATTTCTGTTAATTAGCCGTTTTAATGTTATTGGAGTTGTCATGGAGTTGTCGTATAGGCATAACGACAGTGTATTTGGATCAATTTCACAATCTTAAGTTGAGGTGTAGAATCGATTTTTTGATACATACACATTAAGCAATCGTTATCAAGTTGCGCAAAAATATGAACTTTACATATTTCTGTTAATTAGCCGTTTTGATGTTATTGGAGTTGTCATGGAGTTGTTGTATAGCCATGGCGACAGTGTATTTGGATCAATTTCACAATCTTATAATAAGGTGTAGAATCGATTTTTTGGTACATACACATTAAGCAATCGATATCAAGATGCGTAAAAATATGAACTTTACATATTTTTTCTAATTACCCGTTTTGATGTTATTTGAGTTGTCATAGAGTTGTCCTATAGCAATAGCGACAGTGTATTTGAACAATTTAACAATCCTAAATTAAGGTGTAGAAATGATTTTTTGGTACATACACATTAAGCAATCTTTATCAAGTTGCGTAAAAATATGAACTTTACATATTTATGCTAACTAGCCGTTTTGATGTTATTGGAGCTTTCAAAGAGTTGTCGTAAAGCCATAATGACAGTGTATTTGGATCAATTTCACCATCTTATATTAAGGTGTAGAATCAATTTTTTGATACATACACATTAAGAAATCGTTATGAAGTTGCGTAAAAATATGAACTTTACATATTTATGCTAACTAGCCGTTTTGATGTTATTGAAGCTTTCTTAGAGTTGTCGTAAAGCCATAACGACAGTGTATTTGGAGCAATTTCACAACCTTAAGTTACGGTGTAGAATCGATTTTTTGATACATACACATTAAGAAATCGTTATCAAGTTGCTTAAAAATATGAACTTTACATTTTTCTGTTAATTAGCCGTTTTGATGTTATTGGAGTTGTCACGGAGTTGTCGCATAGCCATAGCGACAGTGTATTTGGATTAATTTCACAATCTTATATTAAGGTGTAGAATCGATTTTTTGATACATACACATTAAGCAATCGTTATCAAGTTGCGTAAAAATATGAACTTTACATGTTTATGCTAACTAGCCGTTTTGATGTTATTGGAGCTTTCATAGAGTTGTCGTATAGCCATAGCGACAGTGTATTTGGAGCAATTCTAAAATCTTATATTAAAGTGTTTTATCGAATTTCTAGTACATACACATTAAGCAAGTTGCATAAAAATATGAACTTTACATATTTATGCTAACTAGCCGTTTTGATGTTATTGGAGCTTTCATAGAGTTGTCGTGTAGCCATAACGACAGTGTATTTGGATCAATTTCACCATCTTATATTAAGGTGTGGAATCAATTTTTTGATACATACACATTAAGAAATCGTTATCAAGTTGCGTAAAAATATGAACTTTACATATTTATGCTAACTAGCCGTTTTGATGTTATTGGAGCTTTCATAGAGTAGTCGTAAAGCCATAACGACAGTGTATTTGGATCAATTTCACCATCTTATATTAAGGTGTGGAATCAATTTTTTGATACATACACATTAAGAAATCGTTATGAAGTTGCATTAAAATATGGACTTTACATATTTATGCTACCAGCCGTTTTGATGTTATTGGAGCTTTCATAGAGTTGTCGTAAAGCCATAACGACAGTGTATTTGGATCAATTTCACTATTTTATATTAAGGTGTATAATCAATTTTTTGATACATACACATTAAGAAATCGTTATCAAGTTGCGTAAAAATATGAACTTTACATATTTATGCTAACTAGCCGTTTTGATGTTATTGGAGCTTTCATAGAGTTGTCGTAACGCCATAACGACAGTGTATTTGGATCAATTTCACCATCTTATATTAAGGTGTAGAATATATTTTTTGATAAATACACATTAAGTAATCGATATCAAGTTGCGTAAAAATATGAACTTTTTATATTTATGCTAACTAGCTGTTTTGATGTTATTGGAGTTGTCATAGAGTTGTCCTATAGCCATAACGACAGTGCCTTTGGAGCAATTTCACAAACTTAAGTTACGGTGTAGAATCGATTTTTTGATACATACACATTAAGAAATCGTTATCAAGTTGCGTAAAAATATGAACTTTACATATTTATGCTATTTAGCCGTTTGGATGTTATTGGAGTTGTCATGTTGTCATGGAGTTGTCGTATAGCCATAGCGACAGTGTATTTGGATCAATTTCACAATCTTATATTAAGGTGTAGAATCGAATTTTTGATACATACACATTAAGCAATCGACATCAAGTTGTGTAAAAATATGAACTTTACATATTTATGCTAACTAGCCGTTTTGATGTTATAGAAGCTTTCTTAGAGTTGTCGTAAAGCCATAACGACAGTGTATTTGGAGCAATTTCACAATCTTAAGTTACGGTGTAGAATCGATTTTTTGATACATACACATTAAGAAATCGTTATCAAGTTGTGTAAAAATATGAACTTTACATATTTATGCTAACTAGCCGTTTTGACGTTATAGAAGCTTTCTTAGAGTTGTCGTAAAGCCATAACGACAGTGTACTTGGAGCAATTTCAAAATCTTAAGTTACGGTGTAGAATCGATTTTTTGATACATACACATTAAGAAATCGTTATCAAGTTGCGTAAAAATATGAACTTTACATGTTTATGCTAACTAGCCGTCTTGATGTTATTGGAGCTTTCATAGAGTTGTCGTATAGCCATAGCGACAGTGTATTTGGAGCAATTTCGTAATCTTATATTAAGGTGTAGAATCGATTTTTTGATACATACACATTAAGCAATCGTTATCAAGTTGCATAAAAATATGAACTTTACATATGTATGCTAACTAGCCGTTTTGATGTTATTGGAGCTTTCATAGAGTTGTCGTATAGCCATAGCGACAGTGTATTTGGAGCAATTTCGTAATCTTATATTAAGGTGTAGAATCGATTTTTTGATACGTACACATTAAGCAATCGTTATCAAGTTGCATAAAAATATGAACTTTACATATTTATGCTAACTAGCCGTTTTGATGTTATTGGAGCTTTCAAAGAGTTGTCGTAAAGCCATAATGACAGTGTATTTGGATCAATTTCACCATCTTATATTAAGGTGTAGAATCAATTTTTTGATACATACACATTAAGAAATCGTTATCAAGTTGCGTAAAAATATGAACTTTACATATTTATGCTAACTAGCCGTTTTGATGTTATTGAAGCTTTCTTAGAGTTGTCGTAAAGCCATAACGACAGTGTATTTGGAGCAACTTCACAACCTTAAGTTACGGTGTAGAATCGATTTTTTGATACATACACATTAAGCAATCGTTATCAAGTTGCGTAAAAATATGAACTTTACATTTTTCTATTAATTAGCCGTTTTGATGTTATCGGAGTTGTCACGGAGTTGTCGCATAGCCATAGCGACAGTGTATTTGGATTAATTTCACAATCTTATATTAAGGTGTAGAATCGATTTTTTGATACATACACATTAAGCAATCGTTATCAAGTTGCGTAAAAATATGGACTTTACATGTTTATGCTAACTAGCCGTTTTGATGTTATTGGAGCTTTCATAGAGTTGTCGTATAGCCATAGCGACAGTGTATTTGGAGCAATTTCGTAATCTTATTTTAAGGTGTATAATCGATTTTTTGATACATACACATTAAGCAATCGTTATCAAGTTGCATAAAAATATGAACTTTACATATTTATGCTAACTAGCCGTTTTGATGTTATTGGAGCTTTCATAGAGTTGTCGTAAAGCCATAACGACAGTGCCTTTGGAGCAATTTTACAATCTTAAGTAACGGTGTAGAATCGTTTTTTTGATACATACACATTAAGCAATCGATATCAAGATGCGTAAAAAAATGAACTTTACATATTTTTGCTAATTACCTGTTTTGATGTTATTGGAGTTGTCATAGAGTTGTCCTATAGCAATAGCGACAGTGTATTTGGAACAATTTAACAATCCTAACTTAAGGTGTAGAATTGATTTTTTGGTACACACACAATATGCAATCGTTATCAAGTTGCGTAAAAATATGAACTTTACATATTTATGCTAACTAACCGTTTTGATGTTATTGAAGCTTTCTTAGAGTGTTCGTAAAGCCATAACGACAGTGTATTTGGAGCAATTTCACAATCTTAAGT
>NW_024394263.1:0-8403 GCF_016617805.1 Bactrocera tryoni
AACATATTAAAGTTATTAACCTTCTTCATCTTACAGAAGTTGGCATAAAACCACAACGGCAGTGCATTTGGAAAAATTCCCCAATTTTACATTTAGATATGAAACCGATTTTCTTGCATGTACACAATTAGAAATCCATATCAAGTTGCTTCAAAGTATTAGCTTCATATATTAAAGTTAATTAACCCTCACCATCTTACTGAAGGTAGCATAAAGCCAAAACGGCAGTGCATTTGGAAAAATTCTAGAATTTTGCATTTAGGTATAAAACCGATATTCTTTCATGTACACTTTTAGAAATATATAAAAAGTTGCTTCAAATCGCTCACTTTATATATTAAAGTTAATTTACCTTCTCCATCTTACTCAAGTTGACATAAAGCCATAACGGCAGTGCATTTCGAAAGAATTCCGCAATTTGACCTTTAGGTATAAAAGCAATTTTCTTGCATATGCACATTAAGAAATACATACGAAGTTGCTTCAAATCATAAGATTAACATATTAAAGTTAACTAACCTTTTTCATCTTACAGAAGTTGGCATAAAGCCAAAGCCGCAGTGCATTTGGAAAAATTCCACAATTTTACCTTTAGGTATAAAAGCGATTTTCTTGCATGTACACGGTTAGAAATCCATATCAAGTTGCTTCAAATCAGTAGCTTCACATATTAAAGTTAATTAACCCTCACCATTTTACTGAAGTTAGCATAAAGCCAAAACGGCAGTGCATTTGGAAAAATTCTAGAATTTTACATTTAGGTATAAAACCGATATTCTTGCATGTACACTTTCAGAAATAAATAAAAAGTTGCTTCAAATCGCTCACTTTATATATTAATGTTAATTTACCTTCTCCATCTTACTCAAGTTGACATAAAACCATAACGGCAGTGCATTTCGAAAGAATTCCACAATTTGACATTTAGGTATGAAAGCAATTTTCTTGCATATGCACATTAAAAAATACATACGAAGTTGCTTCAAATCATAAAATTTACATATTAAAGTTAATTAACCTTTTTATCTTACTGAAGTTGGCATAAAGCCAAAACCGCAGTGCATTTGGAAAAATTTCACAATTTTACATTTAGGTATAAAACCGATTTTCTTGCATGTACACGCCTAGAAATCCATATCAAGTTGCCTCAAATCATTAGCTTTACATAATGAAGTTAATTAACCTTCTTCATCTTACAGATAGCATTAAATCAAAACAACAGTGCATTTGGAATAATTCCACAATTTTACCTTTAGGTATAAAACCGATTTTCTTGCACTATACACAATTAGTAATCCGCAACGAATTGCTTCAAATCATTAGCTTCACATATTAAATTTAATTAATCCTCACCATCTTACTCAAGTTGACATAATGCTTAAACGGCAGTGCATTTGGAAAAATTACAGAATTTTACATTAAGGTATAAAGCCGTTTTTATTGCATGTACGCATTTAGAAATCCATATAAAGTTGCCTCAAATCATTAGGTTCACATATTAAAGTTAATAACCCACACCATCTTATTGAAGTTGGCATAAGGCCAAAACGGCTGTGCATTTGGAAAAATTCCACAATTTTACATTTTGGTATAAAACCGATTTTCTTGCACATACACATTTAGAAATCCATATCAAGTTGCTTCAAATCAGTAGCTTCACATATTAAAGTTAATTAACCCTCTTCATCTTACTTAAGTTGACATAAAGCCACAACGGCAGTGCGTTTGGAAAAATTCCCCAATTTTACATTTGGGTATGAAACCGATTTTCTTGCATGAACACAATTAGAAATCCATATCAAGTTGCTTCAAATCATTAGCTTCACATACTAAAGTTAATTAACCCATGTCATTTTACTCAAGCTGACATAATGCTATAACGGTACTGCATTTGGAAAAAATTCCAGAATTTTACATTCGGGTATAAAACCGATTTTCTGGCATATACACATTTAGAAATCTATATAAATTTTCTTTAAATTATTAGCTTAACATATTAAAGTTATTAACCTTCGTCATCTAACAGAAGTTGGCATAAAACCAAAACGACAGTGCATTTGAAAAATTCCACAATTTTACATTTACGTACAAACCGACTTTCTTGCATGTACACATTTAGAAATCCATATCAAGTTGCTTCAAATTATTAAATTCACATATTGAAGTTAATTTACCTTCTTCATCTTACAGAAGTTGGCATAAAACAAAACGACAATGCATTTGGAAAAATTCCACATTTTTACATTTAGGTACAAAACCGATTTTCTTGCAACTACACATTTAGAAATCCACGAAGATTGCCTCAAATCATTAGCTTCACATATTAAAGTTAATTAACCCTCTTCATCTTACTCAAGTTGACATAAAGCCATAACGGGAGTGCATTTCGAAAGAATTCCACAACTTGACATTTAGGTATGAAAGCAATTTTCTTGCATATGCACATTAAGAAATACATACGAAGTTGCTTCAAATCATAAGATTTACATATTAAAATTAATTAACCTTTTCCATCTTACTGAAGTTGGCATAAAGCCAAAACCGCAGTGCATTTGGAAAAATTTCACAATTTTACATTTAGGTATAAAACCGATTTTCTTGCATGTACACGCCTAGAAATCCATATCAAGTTGCCTCAAATCATTAGCTTCACATAGTGAGGTTAATTAACCTTCTTCATCTTACAGATAGCATTAAATCAAAACAACAGTGCATTTGGAATAATTCCACAATTTTACCTTTAGGTATAAAACCGATTTTCTTGCACTATACACAATTAGTAATCCACAACGAATTGCTTCAAATCATTAGCTTCACATATTAAATTTAATTAATCCTCACCATCTTACTCAAGTTGACATAATGCTTAAACGGCAGTGCATTTGGAAAAATTACAGAATTTTACATTAAGATATAAAGCCGTTTTTATTGCATGTACGCATTTAGAAATCCACATAAAGTTGCCTCTAATCATTAGGTTCACATATTAAAGTTAATAACCCACACCATCTTACTGAAGTTGGCATAAGGCCAAAACGGCTGTGCATTTGGAAAAATTCCACAATTTTACATTTTGGTATAAAACCGATTTTCTTGCAACTACACATTTAGAAATCCACGAAGATTGCCTCAAATCATAAGCTTTACATATTAAAGTTAATTAACCCTCATCATCTTACTCAAGTTGACATAAAGTCATAACGGCAGTGCAATTGGAAAAAATTCCACAATTTGACATTTAGGTATAAAAGCAATTTTCTTGCATATGCACATTAAAAAATACATACGAAGTTGCTTCAAATCATAAAATTTACATATTAAAATTAATTAACCTTTTTCATCTTACAGAAGTTGGCATAAAGCCAAAACGACAGTGCATTGGGAAAAATTACAGAATTTTACATTTATGTATAAACCGATTTTCTTGCAATATTCACATTTAGTAATCTACAAAGAAATTCTTCACATATTAAAGTTTATTAACCCTCACCATCTTACTGAAGGGCGCATAAAGCCAAAACCGCAGTGCATTTGGAAAAATTTCACAACTGTACATTTAGGCATAAAACCGATTTTCTTGCATGTACACGGTTAGAAATCCATATCAAGTTGCCTCAAATCATAAGCTTCACATATTAAAGTTAATTAACCCACACCATCTTATTGAAGTTGGCATAAAGCCAAAACGGCAGTGCGTTTGGAAAAATTCCACAATTTTACATTTAGGTATAAAACCGATTTTCTTGCATATACACATTTAGAAATCCACAACGAATTGCTTCAAATCATTAGCTTCACATATTAAGTTAATTAACCTTCTTCATCTTACTCAAGTTGACATAAAGTCATAACGGCAATGCATTTGGAAAATTCTAGAATTTTACATTTAGGTATGAAACCGATTTTCTTGCATGTACACAATTAGAAATCCATATCAAGTTGCTTCAAATCATTAGCTTCCCATATTAAAGCTAATAAGCACTCTACATTTTACTCAAGTTGACATAATACTATAACGGCAGTGCATTTGGAAAATTCTAGAATTTTACATTAAGGTATAAAACCGATTGTCTTGCATGCACACATTTAGAAATCCATATCAAGTTGCTTCAAATCACTAGCTTAACATATTCAAGTTAATTAACCCTTTTCATCTTAGTGAAGTTGGCATAAAGCCATATCGGCAGTGCATTGGGAAAAATTACAGAATTTTACATTTATGTATACACCGATTTTCTTGCAATATTCACATTTAGTAATCCACAAAGAAATTCTTTACATATTAAAGTTTATTAACCCTCACCATCTTAATGAAGGGTGCATAAAGCCAAAACCGCAGTGCATTTGGAAAAATTTCACAATTGTACATTTAGGCATAAAACCGATTTTCTTGCATGTAAACGGTTAGAAATCCTTACCAAGTTGCTTTAAATCATTAGCTTAACATATTCAAGTTAATTAACCCTTTTCATCCTACTGAAGTTGGCATAAAGTTAAAACGACAGTGCATTTGGAAAAATTCCACAATTTTACATTTAGGTATAAAACCGAGTTTTCTGCTTGTACACGTTTAGAAATCCATATCCAGTTGGTTCAAATCATTAGCTTAACATATTCAAGTTAATTAACCCACACCATCTTATTAAAGTTGGCATAAAGCCAAAACGGCATTGCATTTGGAAATTTCCAGAATTTTGCATTTAGGCATAAAACCGATTTCCTTGCATGTACACATTTAAAAATCCACAAAGAATTTCTTCAAAGCATTAGCTTCACATATTAAAGTTAATTAACCCTCACCATCTTACTGAAGTTGGTATAAAACCACAACGGCATTGCATTTGTAAAAATTCTAGAATTTTACATTTAGGTATAAAACCGATTTTCTTGCATATAAACATTTAGATATCCATATCAAGTTGCTTCAAATCATAAGCTTCACATATTAAAGTTAAATAGCCTCCTCCATCTTACTGAAGTTTCCATAAAGCCAAAACGGCATTGCATTTGGAAAAATTCTAGAATTTTACATTTAGGTATAAAACCGATTTTCTTGCATATAAACATTTAGATATCCATATCAAGTTGCTTCAAATCATTAGCTTCACATATTAAAGTTAAATAGCCTTCTCCATCTTACTGAAGATGACATAAAGCCAAAACGACAGTGCATTTGGAAAATTCCACAATTTTACACTTAGGTATAAACCGATTTTCTTGCATGTACACGGTTAGAAATCTATATCAAGTTGCTTCAAATCATTAGCTTCACATATTAAAGTTAATTAAACTTCTTCATCTTACTCAAGTTGACATATAGCCATAACGGCAGTGCATTTGGGAAATTCCACAATTTTACATTTAGGTATAAACCGATTTTCTTGCATGTACACGTTTAGAAATCTATATCAAGTTGCTTCAAATCATTAGCTTCACATATTAAAGTTAAATAGCCTTCTCCATGTTACTGAAGATGACATAAAGCCAAAACGGCAGTGCATTTGTAAAATTCCAGAATTTTACATTTAGGTATAAAACCGACTTTCTTGCATGTACACATTTAAAAATCCATATCAAATTGCCTCAAATCATTAACTTTACATATTAAAGTTAATCAACCTTCTTCATCTTACTGAAGTGGACATAAAGCCAAAACGGCATTGCATTTGGAAATTTCCAGAATTTTACATTTAGGCATAAAACCGATTTCCTTGCATGTACACATTTAAAAATCCACAAAGAAATGCTTCAAAGCATTAGCTTCACATATTAAAGTTAATTAACCCTCACCATCTTACTGAAGTTGGTATAAAACCACAACGGCATTGCATTTGTAAAAATTCTAGAATTTTACATTTAGGTATAAAACCGATTTTCTTGCATATAAACATTTAGATATCCATATCAAGTTGCTTCAAATCATTAGCTTCACATATTAAAGTTAAATAGCCTTCTCCATCTTACTGAAGATGACATAAAGCCAAAACGGCAGTGCATTTGGAAAATTCCAGAATTTTACATTTAGGTATAAAACCGACTTTCTTGCAGGTACACATTTAGAAATCGATATCAAGTTGCCTCAAATAATTAACTTTACATATTAAAGTTAATCAACCTCCTTCATCTTACTGAAGTTGACATAAAGCCAAAACGGCATTGCATTTGGAAATTTCCAGAATTTTGCATTTAGGCATAAAACCGATTTCCTTGCATGTACACATTTAAAAATCCACAAAGAATTTCTTCAAAGCATTAGCTTCACATATTAAAGTTAATTAACCCTCACCATCTTACTGAAGTTGGCATAAAACCACAACGGCATTGCATTTGGAAAAATTCTAGAATTTTATATTTAGGTATAAAACCGATTTTCTTGCATATACACATTTAGATATCCATATCAAGTTGCCTCAAATCATAAGCTTCACATATTAAAGTTAATTAACCCACACCATCTTATTGAAGTTTCCATAAAGCCAAAACGGCACTGCATTTGGAAAAATTCTAGAATTTTACATTTAGGTATAAAACCGATTTTCTTGCATATACACATTTAGATATCCATATCAAGTTGCCTCAAATCATAAGCTTCACATATTAAAGTTAATTAACCCACACCATCTTATTGAAGTTGGCATAAAGCCAAAACGGCATTGCATTTGGAAAAATTCTAGAATTTTATATTTAGGTATAAAACCGATTTTCTTGCATATACACATTTAGATATCCATATCAAGTTGCTTCAAATCATAAGCTTCACATATTAAAGTTAAATAGCCTCCTCCATCTTACTGAAGTTTCCATAAAGCCAAAACGGCATTGCATTTGGAAAAATTCTAGAATTTTACATTTAGGTATAAAACCGATTTTCTTGCATATACACATTTAGATATCCATATCAAGTTGCCTCAAATCATAAGCTTCACATATTAAAGTTAATTAACCCACACCATCTTATTGAAGTTGGCATAAAGCCAAAACGGCATTGCATTTGGAAATTTCCAGAATTTTGCATTTAGGCATAAAACCGATTTCCTTGCATGTACACATTTAAAAATCCACAAAGAATTTCTTCAAAGCATTAGCTTCACATATTAAAGTTAATTAACCCTCACCATCTTACTGAAGTTGGCATAAAACCACAACGGCATTGCATTTGGAAAAATTCTAGAATTTTATATTTAGGTATAAAACCGATTTTCTTGCATATACACATTTAGATATCCATATCAAGTTGCTTCAAATCATAAGCTTCACATATTAAAGTTAAATAGCCTCCTCCATCTTACTGAAGTTTCCATAAAGCCAAAACGGCATTGCATTTGGAAAAATTCTAGAATTTTACATTTAGGTATAAAACCGATTTTCTTGCATATACACATTTAGATATCCATATCAAGTTGCCTCAAATCATAAGCTTCACATATTAAAGTTAATTAACACTCTACATCTTACTCAAGTTGACATAATACTATAACGGCAGTGCATTTGGAAAAATTTTAGAGTTTTGCATTTAGGTATAAAACCGATTTTCTTGGATGTACACATTTAGAAATCCATATAGAGTTGCTTCAAATCAGTAGCTTCACATATTAAAGTTAATTAACCTTCTTCATCTTACTGAAGTTGACATAAAGCCAAAACGGCAGTGCATTTGGAAAAATTCTAGAATTTTACATTAAGGTATAAAACTGATTTTCTTGCATATACACGTTTAGAAATCCATATCAAGTTGCTTCAAGTCAGTAGCTTCACATATTAAAGTTAATTAACCCACACCATCTTATTGAAGTTGGCATAAAGCCAAAACGGCAGTGCATTTGGAAAAATTCCAGAATTTTACATTTCGGTATAAAACCGATTTTTTTGCATATACACAATAAGAAATCCATATCGAGTTGCTTCATATCTTTAGCTTCACATATTAAAGCTAATTAGCACTCTACACCTTACTCAAGTTGACATAATGCTAAAGTGCATTTGGAAAAAATTCCAGAATTTTACATTCAGATATAAAACCGATTTTCTTGCATATACACATTTAGAAATACACATCAAGTTCCCTCAAATCATTAGCTTCACATATTAAAGTTAATTAGCACTCCACATCTTACTCAAGTTGACATAATGCTATAACGGCAGTCCTTTTGGAAATTTACAGAATTTTGCATTTAGGTATAAAACCGATTTTCTGGCATATACACATTTAGAAATTCATATCAAGTTGCTTCAAATCAGTAGCTTCACATATTAAAAATAATTAACACTCTACATCTTACTCAAGTTGACATAATACTATAACGGCAGTGCATTTGGAAAAATTCTAGAATTTTACATTTAGGTATAAAACCGATTTTCTTGGATGTACACATTTAGAAATCCATATCAAGTTGCTTCAAATCA
>NW_024394264.1:0-4656 GCF_016617805.1 Bactrocera tryoni
TTTACATTTAGGTATAAAACCGATTTTCTTGCATGTACACATTTAAAAATCCATATCAATTTGTCTCAAATCATTAGCTTCACATATTAAACTTAATTAACCCTCTACATCTTACTCAAGTTAACATAATGCTATAACGGCAGTGCATTTGGAAAAATTACAGAATTTTACGTTTAGGTATAAAACCGATTTTCTTGCATGTACTCATTTAGAAATCCATATCAAGTTGCCTCAAATCATTAGCTTCACATATTAAAGTTAATTAACCCTCCACATCTTACTCAAGTTGACATAATGCTATAGCGGCAGTGCATTTGGAAAAATTACAGAATTTTACATTTAGGAGAAAAACCGATTTTCTGGCATGTACACATTTAGAAATCCATATCAAGTTGCCTCAAATCATTAGCTTCACATATTAAAGTTAATTAACCCTCTAGTTAAAGTTAAAACGACAGTGCATTTGGAAAATTCCAGAATTTTACATTTTGGTATAAAACCCATTTTCTTGCATCTGCACATTTAGAAATCCACAAAGAATTGCTTCAAATCATTAGCTTCACATATTAAAGTTAATTAACGCTCACCATCTTACTGAAGTTGTCATAAAGCCAAAACGGCAGTGCATTTGGAAAAAATCCAGAATTTTACATATAGTTATAAAACCGATTTTCTTGCATAAACACATTTAGAAATCCATATCAAGTTATTTCAAATCATTAGCTTCACATATTAAAGTTAATTAACCCTCCACATTTTACTCAAATTGACATAATGCTATAACGGCAGTGCATTTGGAAAATTCCAGAATTCTACATTTAGGTGTAAAACCGATTTTCGTGCATGTACATGGTTAGAAATCCACATCAAGTTTCCTCAAATCATTAGCTTCACATATTAAAGTTAATTAACCCTCTACAAATTACTCAAGTTGACATAATGCTATAACTGCAATGCATTTGGAAAAATTACAGAATTTTACATTTAGCTGTAAAACCGATTTTCTTGCATATACACATTTAGAAATCCACAACGAAGTGCCTCAAATCAATAGCTTAACATATTAAAGTATATTAACCCTCTTCATCTTACAGAAGTTGGCATAAAGTTAAAACGGAGGTGCATTTGGAAAATTCCAGAATTTTACATTTAGGTATAAAACCGATTTTCTTGCATGTACACATTTAGAAATCCATATCAAGTTTCCTCAGTTCATTAGCTTCACATAATAAACTTAACTAACCCTCTACATCTTACTCAAGTTGACATAATGCCATAACGGCAGTGCATTTGGAAAAATTACAGTATTTTACGTTTAGGTATCAAACCGATTTAATTGCATGTACTCATTTAGAAATCCATATCAAGTTGCCTCAAATCATTAGCTTCACATATTAAAGTTAATTAACCCTCCACATCTTACTTAAGTTGACTTAATGCTATAGCGGCAGTGCATTTGGAAAAATTACAGAATTTTACAGTTAGGATTAAAATCGATTTTCTTGCATGTACACATTTAGAACTCCACATCAACTTTCCTCAAATCATTAGCTTTACATATTAAAGTTAATTAACCCTCTTCATCTTACTGAAGTTGGCATAAAGTTAAAACGGCAGTGCATTTGGAAAATTCCATAATTTTACATTTAGGTATAAAACCGATTTTATTGCATGTACATACACATTTAGACATAATGCTATAACGGCAGTGCATTTGGAAAAATTACAGAATTTTGCATTTAGGTGTGAAACCGATTTTCTTGCATGTACACGGTTAGAAATCCACATCAAGTTTCCTCAAAGCATTAGCTTCACATATTAAAGTTAATTAACCCTCTTCATCTTACTCAAGTTGACATAATGCTATAACGGCAGTGCATTTGGAAAAATTACAGAATTTTACATTTAGGTGTAAAACCGATTTTCTTGCATGTACACGGTTGGAAATCCACATCAAGTTTCCTCAAACCATTAGCTTCACATTTTAAAGTTAATTAACCCTCTTCATCTTACTGAAGTTGGCATAGGGTTAAAACGGCAGTGTATTTGGAAAATGCCAGAATTTTACATTTAGGTATAAAACCGATTTTATTGCGTGTACACATTTAGAAATCCATATCAAGTTGCCTCAAATCATAAGCTTCACATATTAAAGTTAATTAACCCTCTACATCTTACTCAAGTTGACATAATGCTATAACTGCAGTGCATTTGGAAAAATTACAGAGTTTTACATTTAGGTATAAAACCGATTTTTTTGCATGTACACATTAAGAAATCCATATCAAGTTGTCTCAAATCATTAGTTTCACATATTAAAGTTAATTAACCCTCTACATCTTACTCAAGTTGACATAATGCTATAACTGCAGTGCATTTGGAAAAATTACAGAATTTTGCATTTAGGTGTGAAACCGATTTTCTTGCATGTACACGGTTAGAAATCCACATCAAGTTTCCTCAAATCATTAGCTTCACATATTAAAGTTAATTAACCCTCTTCATCTTACTCAAGTTGACATAATGCTATAACGGCAGTGCATTTGGAAAAATTACAGAATTTTACATTTAGGTGTAAAACCGATTTTCTTGCATGTACACGGTTGGAAATCCACATCAAGTTTCCTCAAACCATTAGCTTCACATTTTAAAGTTAATTAACCCTCTTCATCTTACTGAAGTTGGCATAAGGTTAAAACGGCAGTGTATTTGGAAAATGCCAGAATTTTACATTTAGGTATAAAACCGATTTTATTGCGTGTACACATTTAGAAATCCATATCAAGTTGCCTCAAATCATAAGCTTCACATATTAAAGTTAATTAACCCTCTACATCTTACTCAAGTTGACATAATGCTATAACTGCAGTGCATGTGGAAAAATTACAGAGTTTTACATTTAGGTATAAAACCGATTTTTTTGCATGTACACATTAAGAAATCCATATCAAGTTGTCTCAAATCATTAGTTTCACATATTAAAGTTAATTAACCCTCTACATCTTACTCAAGTTGACATAATGCTATAACTGCAGTGCATTTGGAAAAATTACAGAGTTTTACATTTAGGTATAAAACCGATTTTTTTGCATGTACACATTAAGAAATCCATATCAAGTTGTCTCAAATCATTAGCTTCACATATTAAAGTTAATTAACCCTCTTCATCTTACTCAAGTTGACATAACGCTATAACGGCAGTGCATTTGGAAAAATTACAGAGTTTTACATTTAGGTATAAAACCGATTTTTTTGCATGTACACATTAAGAAATCCATATCAAGTTGTCTCAAATCATTAGCTTCACATATGAAAGTTAATTAACCCTCTACATCTTACTCAAGTTGACATAATGATATAACGGCAGTGCATGTGGAAAAATTACAGAGTTTTACATTTAGGTGTAAAACCGATTTTCTTGCATGTACACGGTTGGAAATCCACATCAAGTTTCCTCAAACCATTAGCTTCACATTTTAAAGCTAAGTAACCCTCTTCATCTTACTGAAGTTGGCATAAGGTTAAAACGGCAGTGCATTTGGAAAATTCCAGAATTTTACATTTAGGTATAAAACCGATTTTATTGCACGAACACGGTAAGAAATCCATATCAATTTGTCTCAAATCATTAGCTTCACATATTAAAATTAATTAACCCTCTTCATCTTACTGAAGTTGGCATAAGGTTAAAACGGCAGTGCATTTGGAAAATTCCAGAATTTTACATTTAGGTATAAAACCGATTTTCTTGCATGTACACGGTTAGAAATCCATTTCAAGTTGCCTCAAATCATTAGTTTCACATAATAAAGTTAATTAGCCCTCTACATCTTAATCAAGTTGACATAATGCTATAACGGCAGTGTATTTGGAAAAAGTACAGAATTTTACATTTAGGTGTAAAACCGATTTTCTTGCTTGTACACATTTAGAAATCCATATCAAGTTGCCTCAAATCATTAACTTCACATATTAAAGTTAATTAGCCCTCTACATCCTACTCAAGTTGACATAATGCTATAACAGCAGTGCATTTGGAAAATTACAGAGTTTTACATTTAGGTATAAAACCGATTTTCTTGCATGTACACATTAAGAAATCCATATCAAGTTGTCTCAAATCATTAGCTTCACATATTAAAGTTAATTAACCCTCTACATCTTACTCAAGTTGACATAATGATATAACGGCAGTGCATGTGGAAAAATTACAGAGTTTTACATTTAGGTGTAAAACCGATTTTCTTGCATGTACACGGTTGGAAATCCACATCAAGTTTCCTCAAACCATTAGCTTCACATTTTAAAGTTAATTAACCCTCTTCATCTTACTGAAGTTGGCATAAGGTTAAAACGGCAGTGTATTTGGAAAATGCCAGAATTTTACATTTAGGTATAAAACCGATTTTATTGCGTGTACACATTTAGAAATCCATATCAAGTTGCCTCAAATCATTAGCTTCACATATTAAAGTTAATTAACCCTCTACATCTTACTCAAGTTGACATAATGCTATAACGGCAGTGCATTTGGAAAAATTACAGAATTTTACATTTAGGTGTAAAACCGATTTTCGTGCATGTACACGGTTGGAAATCCACATCAAGTTGCCTCAAACCATTAGCTTCACATTTTAAAGCTAAGTAACCCTCTTC
>NW_024394265.1:0-2693 GCF_016617805.1 Bactrocera tryoni
CTTGATATGGATTTCTAAATGTCTACATGCAAGAAAATCGGTTATATACCTAAATGTAAAATTGTGTAATTTTTTCAAATGCACTGTCGTTTTGGCTTTATACCAATTTGAGTAAGATGAAGAAGGATAATTAACTTTAATATGTGAAGCTAATGATTTGAAGAAACTTGATATGGATTTCTAAATGTCTACATGCAAAAAAACCTGTTTTATACAAATGTAAAGTAATGGAATTTACCAAATGCACTGTCGTTTTGGATTTATGCCAACTTCAGTAAGATGAAGGAGGTTAATTAACTTTAACATGTGAAGCTAATGACTTTAAGCAACTTAATATGGATTTCTAAATGTCTACATGCAAGAAAATCGGTTTTATACCTAAATGTAAAATTATAGAATTTTTTCCAAATGCACTGCGTTTGGCTTATGTCAACTTGAGTAAGATAAAGAATGTTAATTAACCTTAATATGTTAAGCTAATGATTTGAAGCAACTTGATGTGGATTTCTAAATGTGTACGAGCAAGAAAATCAGTTTTATACCAAAATGTAAAATTGTGGATTTTTTCCAAATGCACTGCCGTTTTGGTCTTATGTCAACTTGAGTAAGATGGTGAGGGTGAATTAACTTTAATATGTTAAGCTAATGATTTGAGTTAACTTGATATGGACTTCTAAACGTGTACATGCAAGAAAATCGGTTTATTCCTTAATGTAAAACTATGGAATTTTTTCCAAATGCACTGCGTTTGGCTTATGTCAACTTGAGTAAGATGAAGAAGATTAATTAACTTTAATATGTTAAGCTAATGATTTAAAGCAACTTGATATGGATTTCTAAATGTCTACATGCAAGAAAATCGGTTATATACCTAAATGTAAAATTGTGCAATTTTTCCAAATGCACTGTCGTTTTGGCTTTATACCAACTTGAGTAAGATGAAGAAGGTTAATTAACTTTAATATGTGAAGCTAATGATTTGAAGAAACTTGATATGGATTTCTAAATGTCTACATGCAAAAAAATCTGTTTTATACAAATGTAAAGTAATGGAATTTTCCAAATGCACTGTCGTTTTGGCTTTATGCCAACTTCAGTATGATAAAGAAGATTAATCAACTTTTATATGAGAAGCTAATGACTTTAAGCAACTTGATATGGATTTCTAAATGTCTACATGCAAGAAAATCGGTTTGATACCTAAATGTAAAATTGTGTAATTTTTCCAAATGCACTGTCGTTTTGGCTTTATGCCAACTTCAGTAAGATGAAGGAGGTTAATTAACTTTAATATGTGAAGCTAATGATTTGGAGCAACTTGATATGGATTTCTAATTGTCTATATGCACGAAAATCGGTTTTATACCTAAATGTAAAATTATGGAATTTTTTCCAAATAAACTCCCGTTATGGTCATATGTCGATTTGAGTAAAATGGTGAAAGTATATTAACTTTAATATGTGAATTTAATAATTTGAAGCAACTTAATATGGATTTCTAAATGTCTACTTGCAAGAAAATCGGTTTTATACCTAAATGTAAAATTGTGTAATTTTTCCAAATGCACTGTCGTTTTGGCTTTATGCCAACTTGAGTAAGATGAAGAAGGTTAATTAACTTTAATATGTGAAGCTAATGATTTGGAGCAACTTGATATGGATTTCTAATTGTCTATATGCACGAAAATCGGTTTTATACCTAAATGTAAAATTATGGAATTTTTTCCAAATAAACTCCCGTTATGGTCATATGTCGATTTGAGTAAAATGGTGAAAGTATATTAACTTTAATATGTGAATTTAATAATTTGAAGCAACTTAATATGGATTTCTAAATGTCTACTTGCAAGAAAATCGGTTTTATACCTAAATGTAAAATTGTGTAATTTTTCCAAATGCACTGTCGTTTTGGCTTTATGCCAACTTGAGTAAGATGAAGAAGGTTAATTAATTTTAATATGTGAAGCTAATAATTTGAAGCAACTTGATATGGATTTCTTAATGTCTACATGCAAGAAAATAGGTTTTATACCTAACTGTAAAATTGTGTAATTTTTCCAAATGCACTGTCGTTTTGGCTTTATACCAACTTGAGTAAGATGAAGGAGGTTAATTAACTTTAATATGTGAAGCTAATGACTTAAGGCAACTTTATATGGATTTCTAAATGGCTACATGCAAGAAAAACGGTTTTATACCTAAATGTAAAATTGTGTAATTTTTCCAAATGCACTGTCGTTTTGGCTTTATGCCAACTTCAGTAAGATGAAGGAGGTTAATTAACTTTAATATGTGAAGCTAATGACTTTAAGCAACTTTATATGGATTTCTAAATGGCTACATGCAAGAAAATCGGTTTTATACCTAAATGTAAAATTATGGAATTTTTTCCAAATGCACTGCGTTTGGCTTATGTCAACTTGAGTAAGATGAAGAAGATTAATTAACTTTAATATGTTAAGCTAATGATGTAAAGCAACTTTATATGGATTTCTAAATGGCTACATGCAAGAAAATCGGTTTTATACCTAAATGTAAAATTGTGTAATTTTTCCAAATGCACTGTCGTTTTGGCTTTATGCTAACTTGAGTAAGATGAAGAAGGTTAATTAATTTTAATATGTGAAGCTAATGATTTGAAGCAACTTGATATGGATTTCTAAATGTGTACATGCAAGAAAAGCGGTTTTATA
>NW_024394266.1:0-16606 GCF_016617805.1 Bactrocera tryoni
CTGATTTTCGCCTAAAGTTCGGCGTCGTTTGCGTTTGTGTGTGTTTGTGGCTTGAAACAGCTTGGTACAGCTATACGCGACGTGTACGTCGATTCAAGCTGCCTGTTCACAGTCAACTGAAATTGAAAATCAGCACCCAGCAAGCAGACGCAGCGCACACAGCAGTCAGCTAAGCAGCCGCCGCAGCCGGTCGGCCTGCCATTCGTACGTAACATCGTATCGGCAGCGCGTATTGCGGCGCAAAAGTACCGAGATTCGGTGGCTGCGTCTGCGACTGCGGTAGCATCGGCCGCAGTTCGTCTGCTTGCCTTGCCTTTACCTACGCCGAATCTGCGGTACTTGCTACCTGCCCACTCACCCCCTTCTTGCTGTTTGTTGAGTTTTCCAAGCGTACGCATTCGTCCGTCTTTCGTTTGTTTGCTGTGATGCTGCCTTCACCTTTGTTGTTGTGCTCGTTTTCATTCACCGTTTGTTTTTTTTTCGCTTCGCGCGTATGTTCGTGTTGCATTCGAACTAAACACAACCAGTTGGCTCGGCGTGTGACTGGCTGACTTGCCGGTTGTTGCGGCCAATTGTTGTTGCCGTCATGCGCGTCCAACAATTGTGCGCACCTTTTGGTGCTGTTGTTTGCAGCCAGTCGGAAAAACCGCTGTTAGCTGCTTTGCTTTTGCTGCTGCTGTGTTTGCCGCTGTGTGGGTTTGCTTCTTTGCTGTGTGTCGTCAGCGTCCACAGTCTGTCGGCATTCGCTATTCACCACACTCTCAAGAGTTTGAATTTTCTCGTCTGTTTTGTAGGATGCTGCGCACTAGCTTTGCGAGTATTGGCGTGTTCGTGTTGTGTTATTCTCTGAGTTTTCGTTTCTCAAAAGGAGCAGATTGTTTGCTCCCTCATGTTTCAGTTGTTTAGCTTCAAAGTTTTATTGATATCCTTTCAGATGTTGCGGCAACCACTGTGGATGCTGTTTTGTAGTCGGCTGGTGGACACGTCAGTGGTCAGTAACAGGTTGTTCATTTATGTTTTGGATACATAGTAGTCCACAGTCAGAGCACCTTTAACTACTTATTCGGAGTGATATTATCTACTCGTATAATGATACGACTATTGAGGAAACGTAGGTCTAACTGACGTCACAAGCATGACATAATATCGATTCTTTTAGACTTTTAGAGTCTTTCGATATGCCATCAGCAACGTTGATACATTTTTGCCAGAATGTCTTCTCCAACTTTAGTCGGCCCGGTCACCACGATTACTTGCTTTCACAATAAAATATATTTTCTGGAAAGTTGTTAAAATATATGAAGGAATGTAGAAGCTCGAATTGTGAAGTGGTTATCTCTGTAGTCCTATAACTTCGCGACGATAAGTAAGCGTTCGGTTTTAAAATTTTGGGTAGAGCAGAAAATTCTGAAAAACACACGTCCACTTCAGAAATATACAATATCTCTTCAATACATTTTAAAATTCTAGATATTTTTCCAACCAGATTTGCAAGTGTTTGCCTCTAAACTAATTGGGCATTCGTGTGAGTTTTGAGCGATTTATGAATTATGTGCAGGATGATAATTGTCCACTTAACACATTTTTGTTATTGTACTCGTATATATGTATACATTTTTACAAATCTTTAAAAAGTGGTCAAATTTTGGAAGAGAAATACTTCGAAGTTTGCTATTGAGCTTGTTTCGAGTATCTTTATTAATTATAACAGGGTTTAAAATAGCGACACCACAAAAGTAGACCGATAGGGACAGCAAACAACGTCATATTTTTTTCGTTCTTTTGACATTTTTCTTCTGAAAGGTTTGCAATTTTATAATGGAAAGATCTACAATCCAACAAAGAGTCGAAAATATTTAAATTTACTACCGAAATTCGAAGTCAGTGGTCTCAACTTTAAAAGCGCTACGACCAATTTATGGTTGTCATAATCGTTCTATCAGATCAACAACTGAGCGTTCAGTAAAAAAATTTGAACCCATATTCACAGTACAAAACCCGTGCCAATGAGACAAAGAAATTACCGTGGTGTCGAGAATATTGCTGCCGCTAGCGCATCAACTGAGGAAAACCCAAATCAGTCATACACATGTCGCTCTCAGGCGTTGGGCAACTCTGTGACGTCATTGTGGCGAACTTTGCGAAAAAATATTGGCCTACATCTTTACAACATCAAATTGACTTAAAAATTTAAGCCCAGAATCGTCACATATTCGTGAATTGGGCTCAGCAGAAGCTTGAAAGGTATCTTGATTTTCATCGAAAAATTATTTTCAGCGATGAGGCTCATTTCTGGCTGAATGGCCTCGTCAATAAGCCAAATTAGCTTTATTATCATGTAGCAATAAACAAATACTGCGTCATTCGGCCTTTACTGTGAATGGGATCGCTACCGCTTAATGATAACCGAATATTTTTGGCACGTATTGGATGATATGAACTTGGACAAAATGTGGTTTCAACAGTACTGCGCCACAAGCCACACAGCAAATATCACAATCGATTTTTTGAAAACCAAGGTTTGGGAACAAGTTATCTTACGAAATGGCCCAGTAAATTGGCCGCCTCGGTCGTGCGATTTGTCGCTGTTAAACTATTTCCCGTGCGCCTACGTCAAGATTGATGACGATGAATATGGAACGTGAAATTGCAGCAGTATCGACCGATTATGCTTGAAAACAGTCGAAAAGCGAGTTTTGCGTCTGGACTTCTGCAAGCGTCCGTGGTGTCCATTCACAAGAAATCGAGTTCCATACATAATGGCATCGAATGTACTTTCAGAGGAATAAAGAATTTCATTAATATCCAAAACGGTTTTTATTTCATTTAAAGCGCTTTTATTGAAAGCCTGTAAGTGTGTAAGTTACGGGAAAAGTAAAAGTATGATCATCATTATCCTCATCATCATGAGGAAATCATATATTTACTTACGACTCCATCTTTTGAAAATAAATAGTTTAGTCCAATAAACTTACAGTAAAGAGTTGTATAATTTTATTAAGTAAAGTTCTTATGATTTTTTACTAAAACGTAGTATTTTCTTTTGTTTCAGATCAAATCATCATATTTAAGGGTGAGTAAATTTATAGAAATACTAAAATATTATTTTATTTAGTTTAATTTCTTTATTCAATTCATAAAAAATGAACAGACATGCAATGATTGATAAATTATCCTAAATGTAGGCAACGTTTTATAGGTTATATGAGATTATTGCATACAATTAGGAGCTTTAAATTGTGTCCTGTGAAAAATAATTCAATACTACATTGTACAATACTTATTACAACAATTAGGATTCTTAAATAAAATACTTTTATAAATTTTTGCCACACCATTTACGGCGTTGATTTTTTTTACAAATAAAAAAAATAAAGAAAAAAATAAATTGAAAGAAAAGAAGATATTTTTTTTAGAAATAATTTTTTTGATTTAATTTAAAAAAATATATTTTTTTTGTCTAAAAAAAACGAATCTTAGAAAACGAATCTTCAATATTTTCTCATGGCTTAGAGCATGCTACAGCAGTTACCACCTCTTTGATTCGCTATGACTATGGGAATTATAAGAAATTCTTAAAGTAAAATCTATTATCTGGCTTTTAGTGTATTCAATGGTGAGAAGGAATTATTTGATTTTTGGCATCCATCACATATGTGTCAAGACAAATACGTAGCCGTATTTATATAATACATTGAACAGCAGGTTATTTATTTTTTCGTCGGTCATTAAAAAAATTATAAAAATTGCTTTCTTCAAACTATTTCTTTATTTATATGGATATGGTGCCTATTTGAAATGCTTTACGGAGGTCAAAAAATATAAACATGGGGTCTACCCAGGTTGGACGTTTCCTAGAGAGTGTTGCCTTTTTTTGTTTCCAAAGGGGTAATCTTCCTAAAATACTTTCAAAGTGAACTGGCAGCATGAACGATTCATATTGTCCGCGAAAGTGCATCTCTTTCAAAACCACGCCCAGACAGTATTAAATAACTTTGCTGGACTTGCGGAACAGTATGCCTATGCGTGTATTTGGACCTGCGGGACCGCCGCTCAGCACTACTTCGCAGGATCAAGCTGGGCCACACATGCCTCTTCACACCCTCCCTCCAAGCTTATTCATGAGGTCTTTTGGTTCTCTATTCCCTTTCTTTTATACTTAGTTCTTGGAGTGCTATTGCGGCCCACGCTTTCATTTCAGTGGTGGTTCTCTCCGCTATATACCTCGATCAGGAGAAAAATAAATGCTCTGCGTTTTTTGCGGTTCCTTCTGCGGAACATTGTGTCTCGTCATATTCGCCAAATTTGTTATTCCCGGAAACAGCCGTGGCCTGGAAAGAACTGCGTTAAATAGAAGTCTGTCCCTCTGTATTGTCTGTCAATCCAGGCTGGTACTTTCTTAATAATTGCTTTTGACACTCATCGACTTGTCTCTCTTTCCTTTCTGCGCTCTCCGGCCGTTACACACCTATTCATGGCTTTTGTTTTGCAATAGACTCTGCTTAACTCAGATGCCATTCGGTAGCATAAGACCAGATGATAGCAATCGCTTCGTACGACACCGTTCTAAACGCACAGGTCGCATAACCTGGACACAGCCTTTGCCTTATTGACACATGTGTTTTGGTGCATTTCGTTGAGCCAAAAATGGTTTTTGATAAAAAGAGGAACGAAGATGATCTTAATGATCAAAGGAACGAGTTGAGTTGGTTAGCGTATGTTTCTTCGTCAGTTTTTGAGATATTAATCTCAAATTTTGTACTCGTTCTCCTCTTCATAAAATGCTGCTTATTTGGTGGAATCTCGGATATCGGACGACTAGAGCGTATGGCTGCCCCACTAACTGTATGCCCGGAATCAAGTTCTTGTATGGACTACTTTTTATTTGACGCGATATGTGCACAAAATTTGGTATGGATTATAACCCAAAGCAATGAAACAATCTCTGAAGAAATTGTTCTGATCGGATTATTATAGCTTATAGCTGTCATACAAACTGACCGATCCAACTCAAGTCCTTGTATGGAAAACTTTCTAATTTGATGAGTTATCTGCACGAAATTTCCCATAAGATATTATCTATTGCTCAGCTTTAATATTCAAGCATATTGATCAGATCGGATTATTATATCCTATAGCTGCCATACAAACTGACCGATCCAACTCAAGTCTTTATATGGGAATTTTTTTTTTTGATGAGATATATCCACGAAATTTCGAATAAATTATTGTCTAATGCATAGCTGTAATATTCGAACATATTGATCAGATCGGATTACTATATCATATAGCTGTC
Source organism: Bactrocera tryoni (assembly GCF_016617805.1). Taxonomy (NCBI): domain Eukaryota; kingdom Metazoa; phylum Arthropoda; class Insecta; order Diptera; family Tephritidae; genus Bactrocera; species Bactrocera tryoni. Next base: position 5,297 of record NW_024394266.1, read on the forward strand.
ATACAAACTGATCGATCAAAGTCAAAACAAAGATCTTTTGATATCCTTCTAAGCCAAAAGAAATATTAAAGCTTCGGTTTTTTAAACACATATTCACTTAAAAGGGCTTTATATTCACTCAAAAATTTGTATAACTTACAAAATTTGTTTTAAAAATATTCACTGCACATTTCGTAATTGAATACTCTTCGCACTCTCTCTTCCATTATTTGCCAAATAAAGTTAATTCAAGTGTTGATTTGTAAACATTTCCATCATCATCAGCAAAATTGAACTTAAACATTCACACGTTGCACATTACTTAATTGCACTTATTCTCAACTTGCCGCGCCTGATGTGGCAAGCCACAAGCTGCAGCCTCATCTTCGCCCTACAACTGTAGGTGAAACAACAACTCAAGCGGGTTGCTGCCCTACAAACATATGAACACACACTCACACATATGTAGAGATAGGCAAACATAAAGCTAATTAAACGCGTTAAATGTAAATAAAACAAAAGCAAAGCAAACCACAAGTCGCTAATTAACTTGATTGAAGTAAAATGCGCTTATCAGCACAACCACAGCGAAAGCCGCCGCGTCGCCGCATAGCCGCAACGTGCACACCCTGTAAAACCGAATCGCGAAATCGCCTACTTAAAGCACACACTCAAGCCTCAAGCTCAGTGGATTCACACGCATAGGTCTGCATGTGTGTACGTGTGTGGTTCCACTTGCATTTAAGTGCAGCTTAGCGCCAAGTTGGCGTAGGCTTAGCTGCTGGCGCATGCACTTGTGAACACCGCGTTTGTGTAGGCCCCTTGCTTAAGAGCTGATTAAGAAATTTTAATCAAAATCCCATCATAATTGCCAAAATTGATGGTTTTCATTAGCGGTATGGAGCGTGTTCAATGTGCGCGAGGCACAAGCCGACAAACTAAAGCGCGCTCTCTGCAAGCTTGTGAGTAGGTATTGAAATGTTTGTACTTATGAAAGTGCAATGGGTGTATTCTCTGGAAACTCCTTTTATTTATGAACTCTTACTACTTTTAATAAGGTTGCGAATGCATGAAAGTTTAAGGTAGTTAAATGATATCAAAACAAGCTATAACTTTGATAAATTTTTTAGCAAGTTTACGGGTCTCTGTTTTTGCGGTATCCACGAAATGTTTTCACAAAAGAAGAAAGATCTAGAAAACTTCAAAAATTGTTCATAGATACTTATTTGACTGGGTACTAAATACTTTTATTCAGTTAGAAGGCTAGATGTAACGGCTCTCGAACTATATTGCATCTTGCTAAGAGGCCTGTAACATGAATATTAATCCAGTGTTCCAATGTTCCGAACATTCGTTGGTGATGTGCTGTCCTCATTCCTATAAAATGTTGACTTGAAGCGGAAACAATAATAATTTCTTTCACTTAAATATGTTTTTATGGCTGCAAAGTGTTTTTGCTGGAGGTTCTTCTTCGTCACTTTAACATGGAAAAATCCTCAGCTCAAAGGCATCGTATTTTGGTAAAAGTTTATGGTGAGCTTGCTTAATTTAACTGCGTGAACGTACCAAAAGTGCAGTTTGTACCTTTTATAAGCGGCCAAAAAAGTTTGAATAAAAAATATAAAAAAAGCTAGCAGAATTTTTAGTAGTTACTATTCAACTATTTTCAAAGCGGTGCCATATGAATTGAATGCTTTGTATTTGGTGGTATCAAAAGTACAGAGTTTCTAAAACCAGTTGAAACCATTAACGGGAACGCTGCCGACAGGCGCCTAGTATTTGCGACAAGACACGTGGCAATAATTTTCCATCTTGACAATACACGGCTTCAAGTTAGAAGGCGGTAAAAAACAATATCTGAAACAACGGCTGGGAAGTTCTACCTCTTCCGCCCTATTGCTCAGATTTTGCCTCTTCTGATTACCATTACTTGTGGTTAGCGCGCGAGGCCCTCACTGGAATGTAGTTGATATCAGAACGGAGTATACAAAATTGGCTTCATTGATTCTTAACCGTCAAGCCAGCGAAGTTTCTTTGGGATGAAATCACATAAGCAGACACAGACGAATCAGTTTTTCTGTCCAGTTATTAGAGTTGTTCTCTTAATAAAAGGTGGGTTCCAAAGTAAACAGGACTTTCTGAAACTAGTTCCCCTGGTGGCGCCATTTACATATATGTCTATATATCTGCTATCTTTATCGGTTATCCAGTGAGAATTTCATGAGTTTTCATTGATTGGAAGTGAAGTTACTGCGTTTTAAGTGTCAGTATGTTTGTGTTATCGGTGCGAAAATGAGCTTCGAACAAAGAGCCAACATTAAATATTGTTTTAAAATTGGTAAAACTTTTACCGATACGTTTCATTTGATGAAACACGTTTAAGGCGATGATGGCATATCCCGTAGCAGAATGCACGGGTGGTTCCAACCTTTTCAAAATGGACGTGAGGACATAACTGACGATCAACATGTGGGCCAATCAAAATCCGTGATCACCGGAAATTCCATCGAAACTGTGCGTGAATACATAAAAAATCAGCCGAAGTCATCATTGAAATTCATGAAAATGGAATTGAACATCTCCAAAACATCGATTTATCGCATTTTGACCGAACATTTGGGCTTACGAAAGGTGTGCGCACGGTTTGTCCGGCACCGACGACCAAAAATTGTTCAGAATCCGACATTCAAAGGACGATTATTTGACCAAAAGTCACATTTTAACCATTAACCACTCCCGGTATTCACCTGATATGACACCGTGCGACTTCTTCCTTTTCAGAAAAATGCAGGAAAAAAAGGAAAGCGTTATGCAGACGTTGAAACCATTCAAAAGGCTTGCACCGGCATACTGGCTTGACGAAGCGCGTGCTTCAGACTCTTTTATACAGCTTTAGTACTTCAACCAAAATTTAAGGAGTTTGTATAGTTCCACCTCCTTTGGCATTCACTGCCGTCTTCTCATAGTAGATATTTGAAAATCGTATATCGCGATCTGAAGTATTCGTCTTAGAAGTGTAAAACAAAAACTCTAAGTTATGTTGTGGAATCACGGTTAATGTGGTCTCATCCACTACAGTTCACTATGTTAAAAAGTAATCAACGGTGTTTAGAATAGGACTGGATATGCTTCGCAACATCTGTCGATGACAATTTCTGAAATTTATCTGGTGCTATACCATAAGCCGGCCCTAAGTTTTGGGGGCGCTACTCAGTACTCACTACTTATTAATGTTAATATGTTATGCCTATTGACAAACACTTTACGTCACTTCTATTGGCAAACGAACTAATTTGCTTAAACCTCCCTGATGGCACACTGCTACACTTCAATTTTAAAAGCAAAACGAAGTGTGTGTTCTGTTTGAGTGCTCTCATTTAGTTAATGACTTTTAAAAGCAACAACAACTATTACTAACAAGCTTTTGTTAAAACTGCAGTTTTACAGACACAGTGGATGCAACTCTGTTTTCAACACCGTTGCAGCTATGGACTTCGAAGTGACGCTGGTAGGACTTTCAAGGACGATTGCACACTATCACTTACAAACGCAATTACCTACATGCATATACACCTTTTATAGAGCCTCACCAGCAAATAACGGTATAGCTATTTTCATCGAGTATACGAAGCTAGATTAAACACTGGCAATCACTCGCTGTCGGCTTTTGTTTGCTTAGTGCCCACTATCAGTGTCAAAGTAGAGCTATTTTTCCATTGAATTGGATGAAGGACTAACATGTAGCGACTGAAATGCTGGTCAGCTTGTGTTTCTGACAGTCAAGGCTGCATTTATCGGTGGCGCAACTAGGAAACCAACTCGGAAACCGGCCAGCCAACCAGCCGACCAACGGTATGCCTATCATCCTCATTACAAAACTGTCCAGCGTTAGCTTTTGTCCTTCAACCACATGGTCCTACCTATCGCTGCCGCCGCTGCAGGCCACAACAAACAAACAGTTTGGCAGCAGATAAGCAACTCCTTGGTGAGTTTAAATGTCGCTGCAACACACATACCCTGTGCGATGTGACGAGCTGTTGAAAACTTTTTGCAAACGGCGCAAACCAATATTGTCGCTGTCGTGCCGAGCCCAAATCAATCCAATCTATTTTGGTGCCTCGAACTCTGTGCAAGCTCTCAAGTGCAGTAGATTGAGGAACTGGCTGGACGAGTGCAGTGAAGTGAGCTTGTTGGCTTGCTGACTCGACCACACTATTACCACGGTCCCGCAGTCCCTTCAGCCTATGGTAACGTTCATCTCGTTGCTTTGTTTGCTTTTTGGCTTAAATAGTACGCCTCTGTTTCGAATGGAGCTACTCTATTTCGGCAGTCGTTCAGCTCAGCTGCGAACTCGCTTTGTTTATTTGTCTGTCTATATTCGTCCGTCTGCTGGGTTGTTGATTTGGTTTCGCCTCTTTTGGTTTATTACCTCCCTTAAATGCTGAAGATGCTGTCGACTGCTGAGCTACGTGCTTGAACTGTTTGCAGACGTGCTTGGTCTGCCGCGCCGATTGTCCAATGTAATATTTATCTCGACCAGTCTAACATATCTACATACATACAAATGATTGTATAACAACAACATCAAAGCCACATCAATAAATGCGGCTCTTTGCGGCGAGCGTTCTGCATATGGACGAGTGACCAAATCCTTTTGACTCTGCTTTTTTCCTGCTTCCTTTGTTCTCCTCACTCAATCGAGTGTTTAGTTGAGCGTTGAGGTGTTCGAGCTGTGGAACGGTGTGTTAGGGAGTCTACTGCCCAGTCATGCTGTGCGCTGTGTTTCTCTTTAAGCGCGCCGGTCTTCTATGACTGCACACACATATATTTATGTGTATGAATTTCTTGTTTGTTTATTTATGATTTCAGTTATTTATAAGAATTGGATTGAAATCAAATATATATTTTTAGTTTTCTGACCGCAAATACCGACTTGCTGGCAAATATTCAATTGTTTTTGGCTTGTAAATGCGCTGAGCTGTGGCTAAAGCATACCAATAGGCGTGTAGCCATAAATAAACCGCACTTGTGGTTGCTTCAACGTTTTTAGAAGAGCAGTGGTCTTTAAATTTTATGCAAGTTGTGGTTTGGTTTAATATTAGCTAATCTTTTAAGTTAAATTGAATTAATTTGATAAATTAAAAAAAAAAACGTTTGGATAAATAAGGTAAAGCAGGTTAAAATTTAATAAATCTTAGAAAATGAATACTTTAAAAACTTTTTTTATTTTCTCTGTAACCTCAAAATCAATTCTTTGGTTTTTGGCCAATGTCATTAGTACTTTCTTGGTCTCAAATTTAATCCAAATTGTTAATCTTTCTAGTTCTTCCACTTTCTTCTCTGCTATTACAACCTGATACCGCATTAAATAATTTCCCGATAGTCTAGATTCAATTAATATCTGATCGTAGCCATGACATTTTATTATTTGTATTCCCCAATATTTTTTGTATTTCCATGAACGCTATAAACATATGTTTATACAAGGTGCCTTCCAAAGTAAACAGGACTTAAAAAAAAAAAACAAATCAAATGATTTTTTCAGCAAAATCGATTCATTTTATTCAAAATAGTCTCCTTCTGCTTCAATACAGCTTTTTGCACGGTCCAAAAGCATGTCGAACGAGTGTTTTAGCTCGTTGGCCGGAATGGCCGCCAGCATGCCGAAGCAAGCCCTTTGAATGGCCTGTACGTCTGCATAACGCTTTCCTTTCATGGGCAAATGCATGTTTCTGAAAAGAAAGAAATCGCACGGTGCCATATCAGGTGAATACGGGGAGTGGTTTATTCAATTTTAAAATAAAATAAATTTGTTCGAAGCTCATTTTCGCACCGATAGCACAAATATACTGACACTTAAAACGCAATAACTTCACTTCCCATCTATGAAATGTCATGAAACTGGACAATCGATAAAGATAGCAGATTCCAACGCACCAGTCGACATATAGATGGCGCCACCAGGGGCGCTAGATTCAAAAAGTCCTGTTTACTTTGGAGATCTCCTTGTATGTATCAGTGATCGGTATTTCTATTTCAACCGCTTGAAGTGGCCAGAGGTCTCCATACTATACGTTATGCAAAATTACAAGAGTGACTATGTTTAAGAAGCACATTTACTGATCGGCTTTTTTGTTTTAAGGCAATCTTTCTCGTTAAGCCAAAGCACTTAAATAACGAGACTTACAAATTCTAAGAAAATTTCAAGTATCCAAGATGATCATGTACCGTTAAAATTTTTTGTTTGATTGCTGTTAAGATACTTTAACTATAAACCACTTCCATTTAAACAATCGGGTTACTCTGATCTTATCAACTTGTTAGTCTAAGAATCCTTGTGGATCCCGCCTTTTTAGCCATTAAGTAGGTACTACGAGTACTTTATTGGAAATTCAACCAATATTCTACATGTTTATGATCTTACTGTTTATTAGAATGTTCGGGTTTCAGCTTCATTATCTGTGTTGAAAACTTGTTCTCCTAGATAAAATAATTATGACTCGTTTACTCTCCAACGTCTCCAGTTCATCTGCGTTTACTTCGGTATTGCTTTTGGTTTTCAGGAATACTTCACCTCATGCCCTGCATGTTAATGCAAGTCACATCTACTAAAAATATCTCAGCTCGATGACGACTAAAATTTCCTGGTGTGTTTCCATGTTGACTATTATTCTAGCATTCATAATGTATGAAGACTGATTTGAGTGAAAAGTTTTGACTAAAAATAACACATGTGAAATGCATTCGGAACCCACCATCTCTACGGCATAGAGAATATACTTTAAAATAGTTGATCCCCAGGAAGCAATCACTGCAGGGCTTATCTACAGCAATTTACACTCATAGCTACCTACCGAGGTATGGATATATTTGCTTCTTTTCTCTTCGCCTCCCCATTTGATTGCATTTTTTGCCTCTGTGTGCCTAACATAAATGCAAATAAACGGTAATCTGCATATGTGCGTAAGTGTATATGTGCGTGCATTAATGCCACAACTCGTATACTGTTGCGCGTTCTGCCATAAACCCGTTATTGACCACCTCCTGTGATGCTGTTATTGCCGTGGAATATTGGTCAGCGTGTTGGTAATGGCAATTGAGCGGCAACGCTATCGGCACCTACACAGCAACGACAGCAACAACATTAGTAACATCAGCAACAACAACAACAACAATATCAAGCATATCGCCAGTGCCCAGAACAACCTCAATTTTAGTGCCAACAGTTGGCAGTGTAGGTCAGTGTTATGCGGCAACAGGCTCCCTTCATTCCATATTGCCACATGCAGGCCGACCATCCACTGTGTCACCCCCGCGTGACCACTTGCTTTACTATTCAGCACTTGTTGCCTGCTTTTTCAATGTTTGTTGTTGGTTCTTTTCTTTTCTGTTTTTTTCTCCTTTTTTGCAACTTTACACCACTATCACATATTTCATTGGCGATTTTGCCGCTCAAGCTTTACAATAACTACCAGCGCCAATAGCGCAAGCAACAACAACAACAACCAAAAAGCGTTTGTGCCTATAGCGCGCTGCTGCCAACGGTTATAAACGATTTATGGTCACATTTATGGCTTATTTCTTTTCATTCGATTTTTCATTTGTTTTCATTTTGCGATTATATTCTTTTATTTGTCCCCTTTCCACCTTTTGCACCTCCGCACCTCCTCATAGCCACATTTTCTGATTCGATTTCATATTTTTCGTTTTGGTCAACCTTATCCTTTCACACTCAGCACTTGCTCGCCGCTCACATGGATGGATTATGTCCACTATCTTTTTTGCGTTTTTTTGTTTTTGTTGCTGTTTTATGGCATTCTTTCCTGGTTATGGGCTTTTACTGATATTGGCCGCTTGATAAGCTCGCCTCGTACCCTGAGTATTTGCTTTGGCACTGTCAGAACGAGTTTATTTTATTTCGGTGTTTCAACGTTTTCGTCATCCAATACCATGTACCTTCAGTGGTCTAAAAACAATATAACTATATTTATATACACATAGGTATATTATATGTCACTTTGTGTATTTGTAGTTATAGAGAGTTTATGTTCTACGCTCGCCTTCATCCATTCCATTTAAACTACAGTTTAGGGCTTTCAACTCAGCGTGTTCACATTTTTGCGTCAAATAATATTTAATTCTGGCAGTTTATTTCAATTTGTAGCGAGTCATAAACCACGTATGCAGTTTAATCCAATATACAGGTTATATCGATATATTTCTCTTCATTGGCAGTTAAAATGTCCCCGTGGCTTTAACCAAGCAGTCTTTCAATTGTATCCTCTCTTCAGTAGTCAATATCTCTTGCAGTACCAGCTGATCAAAATTTACCCAGACCTTACTATTTAGACTGTGTACGCAAGCCGATCGGTAAAAAATGTATCGAACGTTTCCCTCTGAGTGTTACAAATATCGTGTCCACCTGTCTATGTTAGAAAACCCTGAACAACGAGTTCGGATAATGTTTCGAGTATGAAGCGTGCCAATTCTAGGATTGTACTAAATAAACTGAATTTTTTTTCGAAATATTTGTTAGTAGCTCAGGGCCCATATTCTTCAATTGCTTTATTACTGTTGACGACACTTGGGTTTATGATCTCGCAACCGTCCAGGTTAGGTTAAGTTGTATCGTACATTTGATTCAAAAATCGTTGGATTTCATAAAATGAGATACATATTTGTGTAGACATAATGAGCACTTAACAGTCCGTTCCCTGTAATTCGACCCCTAAAGTAAAGTTTATAGAGTCTCTAGCGCTTGCAATAGAAACGAGGAGAGACTGATAAATTAGAAGTCCTTAACAGTGACATGAAAGCTTTTGTCCACCTTCGGGACTAACCCCAATCTAATCTGCCGCCAAGTCATACAAATGTGGCCTAATGTGACGCTGTTCGCGTAAATATGGTCAACCATCTGAACTGAAGCTGTGTAGGTATAATGACAAAGAGCTCGGGAGACTTAAATGCTTTAAAAGATTTTATAGCCCACGTAAGATGACGCTCGTCCGAAAATCTGAAAAAGCCTTCATGAAGCTCTGCAAGAAGTACTCATTCGGATATAGGTTTAGCGAAAAGTGAGCGTCCAGGAGTAGCGGTAGCGACTCCCCATTACTCTTAGTCCAGCTATAGTTTCCAGTCCCATCTGTCGAATATCAAAGCAGAGTAGGATTCTTTGCGGGAATACGCATAAAGAGAGAAGAAAAATGACAGGTCTCTAGGTTTTCATAAATGACTCTCCAAGAAGACATTTGGGCCTTCCGAATTGTATATAGAACTCCTTTATATGATGTCCAATCTAACCAGAGTTCGCTTGCAGGGGCCTTATTGAATAGTCTTCTGCCTGAAGATCTGATTTCCGATAACTCCGGTGTCCACCAAATTTCCTCATTCCTTTCTGGGTTTAATGAGGATAAGCTTTCAAGAGCAAACCCCTTTCCTTTCTGAGTTTGCAGAGGACAGGAACTTTCAGACTTACATACAGAAGTAAAAGCTTCGGCGTACACATCAATCGCTCTGGCAGTTTTGAGCCTCTACTTGGCGTGACCGGAAAAATTAATCGAAGATTTTAGCCAAAACTGGTTTGTTTTGTCAGTCCTGGCCAAATTTGATCACATGATATTTAGCATTTCATCACATTCCTCCATAAGCTTTTGATTCATAAACTAAAATAGCCTTGAGTACCACTCTTGTTCTTTGGTTGAGGCTACAAAGTGCGGTTAAGCTTTCGAACCTTTTTCTACTTTAGCAGTGTCATAACTTTTAGTATTTTCAATAAGTTTTGCCTCTTATACGAAGTATGTATAGTACCGCCTTGCTATTGCTTGAATGCTTCTACATCTTCTAATCTATTGTCTATCGTCAGATAATTGAAAACTTGGAACATTGTAAAGCGTCTGCCAAGGCAACTTCACAATGCTTCCATCAAGAATTGACGAGAACAGTTCTTATTGTCCCGAATTTGACTTTGACTAACGTTATTCTTAATGAGAAATTACTTCATTAAAGAACTACTTTTTCGCTTTCTTCAAATTTTTAATGGTACTATTATTCTATAAATTCAAAAATTAAAAGATTGCTTGCTCTATGGATTGTTCGAGATATTTTGAATATGAATGTGAAAATCGAATTCAAAAACTATCACAATCATAGCCAATTTCACTCCTCCGTGACTGTTCATCATTCTCAGAGTATTGTTGACGACTGCTCAATCATAAAGTCTGTCCAACGGTCATATTCAACGAAGTATTTATTTCAACCACTGAAAAACATGTGATGAAAAGTCAATCGATATTTCTAGTCTTCAAATAAAATGCACTGTGCAAATACAATATATTCAAGGCTTTTGAATGTGGAAACGAAAGGCCAGGTACCGCATCACCATTTTCAAGTGCCATTTACTAAAAGCTCAATATTGAAAAATAAAAGTGAAATACGTACGTGGAATCGCAGAGCAACTGCATTGCACTTAACTCCAGCGCATTCAGATGAAAGCGAAACAAAAAATAAGCTACGAGAGACGTTAGATTGCTTAGTGGGTTTTGTACTGCTGGTCAATAAGTAATTCACATCGTTGAATAGTTTCGGAAGATACAAAATACATTGATTTCGCTTTGTGAAGCGGTATGTCACCGGTCCTCCCGATTTTCAGTAGAATCTGTCTTCAATCCCAACATTTTCGTAAACGCTCCGGGATAAAACCTGATTTTTTATATTTGGATATCACATAAGATTGAATTTAGATAGATAAGAAGGTCTGTATAAACTGTAAAGTGATATATAAAAGTTCAGAAGATCAAAACACGGCACATACATCAGCTAGTCCACCGCATCTGATTGGACTCAGACGCTAAAGCTCTGAAAGTTTTTACTGCCATAGCAACTAGTTTGGACTAAAAACATGAGAAAGAACTCTGCTGTGTTGAAATATGAGGTGACATAAAATTTTCCTTTAATAAGTTTTTCGGGCTCTTGCCAACTTACGAAACGAAGAAGTAACTGTGGAGGATACCAGAATCGTTTAAGTGTCTATAACGTGAAAACTATAAATTAAAAGTTGCTATATGTTAAGGGTTGGTGAGTTTTGAGTGGAGAAAAATTAGTTTACAAAACTAGAAGAACTTTTAAAATTTTCTTTGCTTGAGATTCCGCGGGCTACGTGTATTCGATTTCCGATTGTTTTGTTGCATTATATCTTACTTATGCTGACAAGGTCGGCCGTTTTGAATGTTTACTTAACTTTTGGCACCTGTTTTTCTTGAATGCGTTTTTGGTTCGTTGTTGTTGTTGTAACGAGTATATAATTCCCCTTAGGATGGCAAGGATTAGATAAGT
>NW_024394267.1:0-7282 GCF_016617805.1 Bactrocera tryoni
AAAACGGCTAATTAGCAAAAATATGTAAAGCTCATTTATCTACGCAACTTGATATCGATTGCTTACTGTGTATGTACTAAACAATCGGTTCTGCACCTTAATATAAGATTGTGAAATTGCTCTAAATACACTGTCGTTATGGCTTTATGACAACTCTATGAAAGTTCCAATACGGCTAAATAGCATAAATATGTAAAGTTCATATTTTTACACAACCTGTTATCGATTGCATAATGTGCGTGTATCAAAAATCAATTCTACACCTTAATATAAGATTGTTAAATTGCTCCAAATACACTCTCGCTATGGCTATACGACAACTCCAATAACATCAAAACGGCTAGTTAGCATAAATATGTAAAGTTCATATTTTTACGCAACTTGATATCGATTGCTTAATGTGAATGTACTAAAAAATCAATTTTACACCTTAATTCAAGATTGTAAAATTGTTCCAAATACAACTCTATGACAACTCCAATAACATTAAAACGGCTAATTAATAGAAAAATGTAAAGTTCGTATTTTTGCGGATCTTAATATCGTCTGCTTAATGTGTATGTACTAAAAAATTGATTCTACACCTTTATATAAGATTGTGAAATTCATCCAAATATACTGTCATTATGGCTATACGACAACTCTATGACAACTCCAATGACATCAAAACGGCTAGTTAGCATAAATATGTAAAATGCATATTTTTACGCAACTTTATTTCGAATGCTTAATATGTTTGTACTAAAAATTCGATTCCACTCTTTAATATAAGATTGTAAAATTGCCTAAAATACACTGTCGTTATGGCTATACGACAGCTCTATGACAACTCCAATAACATCAAAACGGGTAATTAGCATAAAATGTAAAGTTCATATTTTTACGCAACTTTATATCGATTGCTTAATGTGTATGTACTAAAAAATCGGTTCTACACCTTAATATAAGATTGTGAAATTGCTCCAAATACACTATCGTTATGGCTATACGACAATTCTATGAAAGCTCCAATAACATCAAAACGGCTAAATAGCATAAATATGTAAAGTTCATATATTTACGCAACTTGATATCGATTGCATAATTTGTGTTCCAAAAAATCAATTCTACACCTTAATTTAGGATTGTTAAATTGTTTCAAATACACTGTCGCTATTGCTATAGGAAAACTCTATGAAAACTCCAATAACATCAAAACGGCGAGTTAGCATAAATATGTAAAGCTAATGTTTTTACGCAACTTGATATCGACTGCTTAATGTGTATGTATCAAAAAATCGATTCTGCACCTTGATATAAGATTGTGAAATTTCTCCAAAGACACTCTCGCTATGGCTATACGACAACTCTATGACAACTCCAATAACATCAAAACGGCTAATTAACAGAAACATGTAAAATTCGTATTTTTACGCATCTTAATATCGTTTGCTTAATGTGTATGTACTAAAAAATTGATTCTACACCCTTATATAAGATTGTGAAATTGCTCCAAATTCACTGTCGCTATGGCTAAACGACAACTCTATGACAACTCCAATAACATCAAAACGGCTAGTTAGCATAAATATTTAAAGTTCATATTTTTACGCAACTTGATATCGATTGCTTAATGTGAATGTACTAAAAAATCGGTTCTACACCTTAATTTAAGATTGTAAAATTGTTCCAAATACACTTCTATGACAACTCCAATAACATCAAAACGGCTAATTAGCAAAAATATAAAAAGGTCATTTATCTACGCAACTTTATATCGATTGCTTAATGTGTATGTACTAAACAATCGGTTCTGCACCTTAATGTAAGATTGTGAAATTGCTCCAAATACACTGTCGTTATGGCTATATGACAACTCTATGAAAGCTCCAATAACACCAAAACGGCTAAATAGCATAGATATGTAAAGTTCATATTTTTACACAACCTGTTATCGATTGCATAATGTGCATGTATCAAAAATCAATTCTACACCTTAATATAAGATTGTTAAATTGCTCCAAATACACTCTCGCTATGGCTATGCGACAACTCTATGACAACTCCAATGACATGAAAACGGCTAGTTAGCATAAATATGTAAAGTTCATATTTTTACGCAACTTGATATCGATTGCTTAATGTGAATGTACTAAAAAATCAATTTTACACCTTAATTCAAGATTGTAAAATTGTTCCAAATACAACTCTATGACAACTCCAATAACATTAAAACGGCTAATTAATAGAAAAATGTAAAGTTCGTATTTTTACGGATCTTAATATCGTTTGCTTAATGTGTATGTACTAAAAAATTGATTCTACATCTTTACATAAGATTGTGAAATTGCTCCAAATTCACTGTCGCTATGGCTATACGACAGCTCTATGACAACTCCAATAACATCAAAACGGGTAATTAGCATAAAATGTAAAGTTCATATTTTTTCGCAACTTTATATCGATTGCTTAATGTGTATGTACTAAAAAATCGGTTCTACACCTTAATATAAGATTGTGAAATTGCTCCAAATACACTATCGTTATGGCTATACAACAACTCTATGACAACTCCAATAACATCAAAACGGCTTGTTAGCATTAATTTGTAAAGTTCATATTTTTACGCAACTTGGTATAGATTTCTTAATGTGCATGTACTAAAAAATCGGTTCTACACCTTAATATAAGATTGTGAAATTGCTCCAAATACACTGTCGCTATTGCTATAGGACAACTCTATGACAACTCCACTAACATCAAATCGGCTAGTTAGCATAAATATGTAAAGTTCATATTTTTACGCAACTTGATACCGATTGCTTAATGTGTATGTATCAAAAACTCGATTCAACACCTTAATATAAGCTTGTGAAGTTGTTCCATATACACTGTCGCTATTGCTGTAAGACAACTCTATGACAAACCCAATAACATCAAAACGGCTAGTTAGCAAAAATATGTAAAGCTCATTTATCTACGCAACTTGATATCGATTGCTTAATGTGTATGTGTTAAACAATCGGTTCTGCACCTTTATATAAGATTGTGAAATTGCTCCAAATACACTGTCGTTATGGCTATACGACAACTCTATGAAAGCTCCAATAACACCAAAACGGCTAAATAGCATAAATATGTAAAGTTCATATTTTTACGCAACCTGATATAGATTGCATAATGTGTATGTACCAAAAAATCAATTCTACACCTTAATTTAGGATTGTTAAATTGTTTCAAATACACTGTCGCTATTGCTATAGGAAAACTTTATGACAACTCCAATAACATCAAAACGGCGAGTTAGCATAAAAATGTAAAGCTCATGTTTTTACGCAACTTGATATCGACTGCTTAATGTGTATGTATCAAAAAATCGATTCTGCACCTTAATATAAGATTGTGAAATTTCTCCAAAGACACTCTCGCTATGGCTATACGACAACTCTATGACAACTCCAATAACATCAAAACGGGTAATTAGCAAAAATATGTAAAGTTCATATTTTTACGCAACTTGATATCGATTGCTTAATGTGCATTTATCAAAAAATCGATTCTACACCTTAATTTAGGATTATTAAATTGTTTCAAATACACTGTCGCTATTGCTATACGACAACTCCATGAAAACTCCAATAACATCAAAACGGCGAGTTAGCATAAATATATAAAGTTCATATTTTTACGCAACTTGATATTGATTGCTAATGTGTATGCATCAAAAAATCGATTCTACACCTCAACTTAAGATTGCGAATTTGCTCCAAAGACACTGTCGTTATGGCTATACGACAACTCTATGAAAGCTCCAATAACATCAAAACGGCTAGTTAGCATAAATATGTAAAGTTCATATTTTTACGCAACTTGATATCGATTGCTTAATGTGAATGTACTAAAAAATCAATTTTACACCTTAAATTAAGATTGTAAAATTGTTCCAAATACGACTCTATGACAACTCCAATAACATCAAAACGGCTAATTAGCAAAAATATGTAAAGCTCATTTATCTACGCAACTTGATATTGATTGCTTAATGTGTATGTACTAAAAAATCGATTCTACACCTTAATATAAGGTTGGTAAATTGCTCTAAATACACTGTCGCTATGGCTATACGACAACTCTATGACAACTCCAATAACATCAAAACGGCGAGTTAGCATAAATATGTAGAGTTCATGTTTTTACGCAACTTGATATCGATTGCTTAATGTGTATGTATCAAAAAATCGATTCTACACCTTAACTTAGGATTGTGAAATTGCTCCAAAGACACTGTCGTTATGGCTATACGACAATTCTATGACAACTCCAATAACATCAAAACGGCTAAATAGCATAAATATGTAAAGTTCATATTTTTACACAACCTGTTATCGGTTGCATAATGTGTATGTACCAAAAAGTCAATTCTACACCTTATTATAAGGTTGTGATATTTCTCCAAAGACACTCTCGCTATGGCTATACGACAACTCTAAAACAACTCCAATAACATCAAAACGGCTAATTATCAAAAATATGTAAAGTTCATGTTTTTACGCAACTTGATATCGATTGCTTAATGTGTTTGTACTAAAAAATCGATTCTACACCTTAATATAAGGTTGGTAAATTGCTCCAAAGACACTGTCGTTATGGCTATACGACAACTCTATGACAACTCCAATAACATCAAAACGGCTAAATAGCATAAATATGTAAAGTTCATATTTTTACACAACCTGTTATCGATTGCATAATGTGCATGTATCAAAAAATTAATTCTACACCTTAATATAAGATTGTTAAATTGCTCCAAATACACTGTCGCTATGGCTAAACGACAACTCTATGACAACTCCAATGACATCAAAACGGCTAGTTAGCATAAATATGTAAAATTCATATTTTTACGCAACTTGATATCGAATGCTTAATATGTTTGTACTAAAAAATCGATTCTGCACCTTAATATAAGATTGTGAAATTTCTCCAAAGGCACTCTCGCTATGGCTATACGACAACTCTATGACAACTCCAATAACATCAAAACGGGTAATTAGCAAAAATATGTAAAGTTCATATTTTTACGCATCTTGATATCGATTGCTTAATGTGTATGTACTAAAAAATCGATTCTACCCCTTAATATAAGATTGTGAAATTGCTCCAAAGACACTGTCGTTATGGCTATACGACAACTCTATGAAAGCTCCAATAACATCAAAACCGCTAATTAACAGAAACATATAAAGTTCATATTTTTACACAACTTGATATCGATTGCTTAATGTGTATGCATCAAAAAATCTATTGTACACCTTAATTTAGGATTGTTAAATTGTTCCAAATACTTTGTCGCTATTGCTATAGGACAACTCTATGACAACTCCAGTAACATCAAAACGGCTAGTTAGCATAAATATGTAAAGTTCATATTTTTACGCAACTTGATATCGATTGCTTATTGTGAATGTACTAAAAAATCGGTTCTACACCTTAATTTAAGATTGTAAATTTGTTCTAAATACAACTCTATGACAACTCCAATAACATCAAAACGGCTAATTAGCAAAAATATGTAAAGCTCATTTATCTACGCAACTTGATATCGATTGCTTAATGTGTATGTACTAAAAAATCGATTCTACACCTTAATATAAGGTTGGTAAATTGCTCCAAATACACTGTCGGTATGGCTATACGACAACTCTATGACAACTCCAATAACATCAAAACGGCGAGTTAGCATAAGTATGTAAAGTTCATATTTTTACGCAACTTGACATCGATTGCTTAATGTGTGCGTATCGAAAAATCGATTCTACACCTTAACTTAGGATTGTGAAATTGCTCCAAAGACACTGTCGTTATGGCTATAGGACAACTCTATGACCACTCCAATAACATCAAAACGGCTAATTAGCATAAATATGTAAAGTTCATATTTTTACGCAACTTGATAACGATTGCATATTGTGTGTGTACCAAAAAATTAATTCTACACCTTAATATAAGATGGCGAAATTGATCCAAAGACACTCTCGCTATGGCTATACGACAACTCTAAGACAACTCCAATAACATCAAAACGGCTAATTATCAAAAATATGTAAAGTTCATGTTTTTACGCAACTTGATATCGATTGCTTAATGTGTTTGTACTAAAAAATCGATTCTACACCTTAATATAAGGTTGGTAAATTGCTCCAAAGACACTGTCGTTATGGCTATACGACAACTCTATGACAACTCCAATAACATCAAAACGGCTAAATAGCATAAATATGTAAAGTTCATATTTTTACACAACCTGTTATCGATTGCATAATGTGCATGTATCAAAAAATTAATTCTACACCTTAATATAAGATTGTTAAATTGCTCCAAATACACTGTCGCTATGGCTAAACGACAACTCTATGACAACTCCAATGACATCAAAACGGCTAGTTAGCATAAATATGTAAAACTCATATTTTTACGCAACTTGATATCGAATGCTTAATATGTTTGTACTAAAAAATCGATTCCACTCTTTAATATAAGATTGTAAAATTGCCTAAAATACACTGTCGTTATGGCTATACGACAGCTCTATGACAACTCCTATAACATCAAAACGGGTAATTAGCATAAAATGTAAAGTTTATATTTTTACGCAACTTTATATCGATTGCTTAATGTGAATGTACTAAAAAATCAATTTTACACCTTAAATTAAGATTGTAAAATTGTTCCAAATACAACTCTATGACAACTCCAATAACATCAAAACGGCGAGTTAGCATAAATATGTAAAGTTCATATTTTTACGCAACTTGATATCGATTGCTTAATGTGTATGTATCAAAAAATCGATTCTACACCCTAATATAAGATTGTGAAATTTCTCCAAAGACACTCTCGCTATGGCTATACGACAACTCTATGACAACTCCAATAACATCAAAACGGCTAATTAACAAAAATATGTAAAGTTCATATTTTTACACAACCTGTTATCGGTTGCATAATGTGTATGTACCAAAAAGTCAATTCTACACCTTATTATAAGGTTGTGATATTTCTCCAAAGACACTCTCGCTATGGCTATACGACAACTCTAAGACAACTCCAATAACATCAAAACGGCTAATTATCAAAAATATGTAAAGTTCATATTTTTACGCATCTTGATATCGATTGCTTAATGTGTATGTACTAAAAAATCGATTCTACACCTTAATATAAGGTTGGTAAATTGCTCCAAATACACTGTCGCTATGGCTATACGACAACTCTATGACAACTCCAATAACATCAAAACGGC
>NW_024394268.1:0-5782 GCF_016617805.1 Bactrocera tryoni
TTTTGGCTTTATGCCAACTTCTGTAAGATGAAGAAGGCTAATTAACTTTAATATGTGAAGCTAATGATTCGAATCCATTCGAAATAGATTGCCAAATTTGTATATGCAAGAAAATCGGTTTTATACATAAATGTAAAATTGTGGAATTTTTCCAAAATCACTGCCGTTTTGGCTTTATGCCAACTTTTGTAAGATGAGAAGGTTAATTAACTTTAATATGTGAAATTAATAATTTGAAGCAACTTGATATGGATTTCTAAATGTGTACACGCAAGAAAGTCGGTTTTCTACCTAAATGTAAAATTATGGAATTTTTGCCAAATGCACGGCCGTTGTGGTCTTATGTCAACTTTGGTAAGATGAAGAATCTTAATTAACTTTAAAATGTTAAGCTAATGATTTGAAGCAACTTCATATGGATTTCTGAATGTGTATATGCAAGAAAATCGGTTTTATACCTAAATGTAAAATTATGAAATTTTTTCCAAATGCACTGCCGTTATGGTCTTATGTTAACGTGAGTAAGATGATGAGGCTTAATAAATTTTAATATGTGAAGCTAATGATTTAAAGCAATTCGGTGTGGATTTCTAATGTGCATATGCAAGAAAATCGGTTTTATAACTAAATGTAAAATTTTGGAATTTTTCCAAATGCTCTGCCGCTTTGGCCTTATGCCAACTTCTTTATGATGACGAAGGTTAACTAACTTTTATATGTATGTAAATTCAATGATTTGAATAAACTCGATATGGATTGCTAAATGTTTAAATGCAGGAAAATCGGTTTTGTATTTAGATGTAAAATTGTGGAATTTTTCCAAATGCACTGTCGTTTTGGTTTAATTCCAACTTCTGTAAGATGAAGAAGGCTAATTTGCTAATTAACATTAATATGTGAAGCTAAAGATTTGAAGCCATTCGACACAGATTGCCAAAGGTGTATGTGCAAGAAAATCGGTTTTATACCTAAATGTAAAATTCTGGAAATTTTCCAAAGGCACCGCCGTTATGGCTTTATGCTAACTTCAGAAAGGTGAAGCAGATTAAATAAATTTAATATGTGAAACTAATGATTTGAAGCCACTCGACGTAGATTGCCAAATGTGCATATGCAAGAAAATCGGTTTTATACCTAAATGTAAAATTGTGGAATTTTTCCAAATGCACTGCCGTTTTGGCTTTATACCAACTTCTGTAAGATGGCGAAGAATAATTAACTTGAACATGTGAAGTTAATAATTTAAATCAACTCGATATGGATTGCTAAATGTTTATATGCAGGAAAATCGGTTTTATACATAAATGTAAAATTGTGGAAGTTTTCCAAATGCTCTGTAGTTTTGGCTTTATGACAAATTCTGTAAGATAAAGAAGGTTAATAAACTTTAATAGGTGAAGCTATTGATTTGAAGCAATTCGTTGTGGATTTCTAAATGTGTATATGCAAGAAAGTCGGTTTTACACCTAAATGTAAAATTATGGATTTTTTTCCAAATGCACTTCCGTTATGACTTTATGTCAACTTCTGTAAGATGACGAAGGTTAATTAACTTTAATATGTGAAGCAAATGATTTAAAGCAATTTGTTGTGGATTTCTAAATGTGTACATGCTAGAAAATCGGTGAAAACCTAAATGTAAAATTTTGGAATGAGGGTTAATTAACTTTAATATGTTAAGCTAATAATTTGAACCAACTTGGTATGGATTTCTAAACGTGTACATGCAAGAAAATCGTTTTTATACCTAATTGTAAAATTATGGAATTTTTTCCAAATGCCCTGGCGTTATGGTCTTATGTTAACGTGAGTAAGATGATGAGGCTTAATAAATTTTAATATGTGAAGCTAATGATTTGAAGCAATTCGTTGTGGATTTCTAAATGTGTATATGCAAGAAAGTCGGTTTTACACCTAAATGTAAAATTATGGAATTTTTCCAAATGCTCTGCCGTTTTGGATTTATGCCAACTTCTGTAAGATGACGAAATTTAACTAACTTTTATATGTAAATTCAATGATTTGAATCAACTCGATATGGATTGCTAAATGTTTAAATGCAGGAAAATCGGATTTGTATTTAGATGTAAAGTTTTGGAATTTTCCAAACGCACTGCCGTTAGGGTCTTATGTCAACTTGAGTAAGATGATGAATGTTAATTAACTTTAATATGTGAATTTAATAATTTGAAGCAACTTGCTATGGATTTCTAATGTGTACATGCAAGAAATTCAGTTTTATATGGAATTTTTTCCAAAACCACTACCAGTGTGGCTTTATCTCAACATGAATAAGATGATGAGGGTTAATTAACTTTAACATGTGAAGCAAATGATTTAAAGCAATTCGGTGTAGATTTCTAAACGTGTATATGCAAGAAAATCGGGTTTATACCTAAATGTAAAACTCTGGAATTTTTTCAAATGCACTGCCGTTTTGGCATTATGCCAACTTCTGTAAGATGAAGGAGTTTAATCACCTTTAATATATGAAGCTTTTGATTTGAAGGCATTCGACATAGATTGCCAAGTGTGTATATGCCATAAAATCGGTTTTATAACTAAATGTAAAATTGTGGCATTTTTTCAAATGCTCTGCCGTTTCGGCTTTATGCCAACTTCTGTAAGATGACGAAGGTTAATTAACTTTAATATGTGAAGCTAATGATTTGAAGCCATTCAAAATAGATTGCCAAATTTGTATATGCAAGAAAATCGGTTTTATACCTAAATGTAAAATTGTGGAATTTTTCCAAATGCACTGTCGATTTGGCTTTATGCCAACTTCAGTAAAATGAAGAAGGTTAATTAACTTTAATATGTGAAGCAAACGATTTAAAGCAATTCGTTGTGGATTTCTAAATGTGTATATGCAAGAAAATCGGGTAATACCTAAATGTAAAATTTTGGAATGAGGGTTAATTAACTTTAGTATGTTAAGCTAATGATTTGAAGCAACTTGGTATGGATTTCTAAACGTGTACATGCATGAAAATCGTTTTTATACCTAAATGTAAAAATCTGGAATTTTTTCTAATGCACTGCCGGTTTGGCTTTATGCCAACTTTAGTAAGATAAAGAAAGTTAATTAACTTTAATATGGGAATTTAATAATTTGAAGCAACTTGATAGGGCTTTCTAAATGTGTATATGCAAGAAAATCGGTTTTATACCTGGGTTTATGCTAACTTCAGTAAGATAAAGAAGGTTAATTAACTTTAATATGTGCAGCTAATGCCTCAAAGCCATTCGACATAGATTGCCAAATGTGTATATGCAAGAAAATCGGTTTTATACCTAAATGTAAAATTGTGGAATGTTTTCAAATGCACTCCGGTTATGGCTTTATGCCAAATTCTGTAAGATGAAGAAGGCTAATTGGCTAATTAAATTTAATATGTGAAGCTAAAGATTTGAAGCCATTCGACACAGATTGCCAAAGGTGTATATGCAAGAAAATCGGTTTTATACCTAAATGTAAAATTCTGGAAATTTTCCAAAGGCACTGCCGTTTTGGCTTTATGCTAACTTCAGTAAGGTGAAGAAGATTAAATAAATTTAATATGTGAAGCTAATGATTTGAAGCCACTCGACGTAGAGTGCCAAATGTGTATATGCAAGAAAATCGGTTTTATACCTAAATGTAAAATTGTGGAATGTTTTCAAATGCACTCCGTTTTGGCTATATGCCAACTTCTGTAAGATGACGAAGGATAATTAACTTTAATATGTGAAGCTAATGATGTGAAGCCTTTCGGCACAGATTGTAAAATTTGTATATACAAGAAAATCGGTTTTATACCTAAATGGAAAATCGTGGAATTTTTCCAAATGTACTGCCGTTTTGGCTTTATACCAACTTCTGTAAGATAGCGAAGGTTAATTAACTTGAATATGTGACGTTAATAATTTAAATCAACTCGATATCGATTGCTAAATGTTTAAATGCAGGAAAATCGGTTTTATACCTAAATTTAAAATTGTGGAAATTTTCCAAATGCTCTGTAGTTTTGGCTTTATGCCAAATTCTGTAAGATGTAGAAGGTTAATAAACTTTAATAGGTGAAGCTATTGATTTGAAGCAATTCGTTGTGAATTTCTAAATGTGTATATGCATGAAAATCGGTTTTATACTTAAATGTAAAATTGTGGAATTTTTTCAAATGCACTTCCGTTATAACTTTAATATGTGAAGCTAAAGATTTGAAGCCATTCGACACAGATTGCCAAAGGTGTATATGCAAGAAAATCGGTTTTATACCTAAATGTAAAATTCTGTAATTTTTGCAAATGCTCTGCCGTTTTGGCTTTATGCCAACTTCTGTAAGATGACGAAGGTTAACTAACTTTTATAAGTAAATTCAATGATTTGTATCAACTCGATATGGATTGCTAAATGTTTAAATGCGGGAAAATCGGTTTTGTATTTAGATGTAAAATTGTGGAATTTTTCCAAATGCACTGTCGTTTTGGTTTAATTCCAACTTCTGTAAGATGAAGAAGGCTAATTGGCTAATTAACTTTAATATGTGAAGCTAGAGATTTGAAGCCATTCGACACAGATTGCCAAAAGTGTATATGCAAGAAAATCGGTTTTATACCTAAATGTAAAATTCTGGAAATTTTCCAAAGGCACTGCGGTTTTGGCTTTATGCTAACTTCAGTAAGGTGAAGAAGATTAAATAAATTTAATGTGTGAAGCTAATGATTTGAAGCCACTCGACGTAGATTGCCAAATGTGTATATGCAAGAAAATCGGTTTTATACATAAATGTAAAATTGTGGAATTTTTCCAAAATCACTGCCGTTTTGGCTTTATGCCGACTTCTGTAAGATGAAGAAGGCTAATTAACTTTAATATGTGAAGCTTATGATTCGAATCCATTCGAAATAGATTGCCAAATTTGTATATGCAAGAAAATCGGTTTTATACATAAATGTAAAATTGTGGAATTTTTCCAAAATCACCTGCCGTTTTGGCTTTATGCCAACTTTTGTAAGATGAGAAGGTTAATTAACTTTAATATGTGAAATTAATAATTTGAAGCAACTTGATATGGATTTCTAAATGTGTACACGCAAGAAAGTCGGTTTTCTACCTAAATGTAAAATGATGGAATTTTTGCCAAATGCACGGCCGTTATGGTCTTATGTCAACTTTGGTAAGATGAAGAATCTTAATTAACTTTAAAATGTTAAGCTAATGATTTGAAGCAACTTGATATGGATTTCTGAATGTGTATATGCAAGAAAATCGGTTTTATACCTAAATGTAAAATTATGAAATTTTTTCCAAATGCACTGCCGTTATGGTCTTATGTTAACGTGAGTAAGATGATGAGGCTTAATAAATTTTAATTTGTGAAGCTAATGATTTAAAGCAATTCGGTGTGGATTTCTAATGTGCATATGCAAGAAAATCGGTTTTATAACTAAATGTAAAATTTTGGAATTTTTCCAAATGCTCTGCCGTTTTGGCTTTATGCCAACTTCTGTATGATGACGAAGGTTAACTAACTTTTATATGTATGTAAATTCAATGATTTGAATCAACTCGATATGGATTGCTAAATGTTTAAATGCAGGAAAATCGGTTTTGTACTTAGACGTAAAATTGTGGAATTTTTCCAAGTGCACTGCCGTTTTTGTTTTCTGCCAACTCCTGTAAGATGAAGAAGGTTAATTAACTTTAACATGTGAATTTAATGATTTGAAGCCATTCGACATATATTACTAAATGTGTATATGCAAGAAAATCAGTTATATGCCTAAATGAAAAATT
>NW_024394269.1:0-21373 GCF_016617805.1 Bactrocera tryoni
TGATGTGGATTTCTAAATGTCTGCATGCAAGAAAATCGGTTTTATACCTAAATGTAAAATTGTGTAATTTTTCCAAATGCACTGTGGTTTTGGCTTTATGCCAACTTGAGTAAGATGAATTAACTTTAATTAACTTTAATATGTGAAGCTAATGATTTGAAGCAACTTGATATGGATTTCTAAATGTCTGCATGCAAGAAAATCTGTTTTATACAATTGTAAAGTAATGGAATTTTCCAAATGCACTGTCGTTTTGGATTTATGCCAACTTCAGTAAGATGAAGAAGATTAATCAACTTTAATACGTGAAGCTTATGTTTTGCAGCAACTTGATATGGATTTCTAAATGTCTGCATGCAAGAAAATCGGTTTTATACCTAAATGTAAAATTGTGTAATTTTTCCAAATGCACTGTGGTTTTGGCTTTATGCCAACTTGAGTAAGATGAATTAACTTTAATTAACTTTAATATGTGAAGCTAATGATTGAAGCAACTTGATATGGATTTCTAAATGTCTACATGCAAGAAAATCGGTTTTATACCTAAATGTAAAACTGTGGAATTTTTCCAAATGCACCGCCGTTTTGGTTTTATGCCAACTTGGGTAAGATGAAGAAGGCTAATTAACTTTAATATGTGAAGCTAATAATTTGAAGCAACTTGATATGGATTTCTAATGGAATTTTCCAAATGCACTGTCGTTTTGGCTTTATGCCAACTTGAGTAAGATGAAGAAGGTTAATTAACTTTAATATGTAAAGCTAATGATTTGAAGCAACTTGATATGGATTTCTAAATGTCTACATGCAAGAAAGTCGGATTTATACCTAAATTTTAAACTGTGGAATTTTTCCAAATGCACTGCCGTTTTGGCTTTATGCCAACTTGAGTAAGATGAAGAAGGTTAAGTGACTTTAATATGTGAAGCTTATAGACTTGAATCACCTTGATATGGATTTCTAATTGTCTGCATGCAAGAAAATCGGTTTTATACCTAAATGTGAAATTGCGGAATTTTTCTAAATGCACTGCCATTTTGGCTTTATGCCAACTTCTGTAAGATGAAGAAGGTTAATTAACTTTAATATGTGATGATTTGAAGCAGCCTGATATGGATATCTAAATGTCTAAATGAAAGAAAATCAGTTTTATACAAATGTAAAGGATTGGAATTCTCCAAATGCTCTGTCTTTTTGGCTTTATGCCAACTTCAGTAAGATGAAGAATACTAATGAACTTTAATATGTGAAGCTAATGATTTGAAACAACTTGATATGGATTTCTAAATGTGTTCATGCAAAAAATTCGGTTTCATACCTAAATGTAAGGTTCTGGAATTTTCCAAATGCACTGCCGGTTTGGCTTCATGCCAACTTCAGTAAGATGAAGAATACTAAAGAACTTTAATTTGTGATGCTAGTGATTTGAGTTAACTTGATATGGATTTCTAAATGTTGCATATACACATCGGTTTTTTAAATAAATGTAAAAGTGTGGAATTTTACTAAATGTACTGTCGTTTTGGCCTTATGCCAACTTCAGTAAGGTGAATAAGATTAATTAATTTTAATGTGTGAATTTAATAATTTGAAGCAACTTGATATGGATTTGTAAATGTGTACATGCCAGAAAATCGGTTTTTTACCTAAATGTGAAATTGTGTAATTTTTCCAAATGCACTGTCGTTTTGGCTTTATGCCAACTTGAGTAAGATGAAGAAGGTTAATTAACTTTAATATGTGAAGCTAATGATTTGAAGCAACTTGATAGGGGAATGTTGGGCTACGTTTTGATTTCAGTTAAAAAGTCACATAAAAGTTATTGTTTGTGAAAATTCCAAAGCATGGATTTGTAGTGCGAGTCGTAACCTTCCTTTTGATAACATTGGTTTGATAAAATTCTACAAAAATTTTAAAGTTATAGCCATTGGCGGAAAAAACCTGATTTTGCGATTAAAACATGATTGTTACCGATGAAAAACGTTTATTTATCAATGGAAATGAAAGAGAGATTCAGAAATAATAAGAAAAATAGGAATTGGCGAAAAAAATTATTCCGACTTGCAGTAAATGCAGGTGTAAGTGTTCGGGTTCGGTCCGGCACATTTCAAGTGAACCCCTCGATCACAAACAATGCAATGGGCCGTGTTTTGACGATTCTCGTGCTTCGGCATCCTTTTCTTGCAAATCGTGCAAAAATCGAAGTCCTCTTCGATGTCGGTTTCGGTCGGAGACGGGCTTCTCTTCCGTGGCGTCTTCGATTTGCCACGGCTTTTATGCTTCTTGGCTGCTGGTTCATCGGCTGCCTTCGTCAATTTTTGGCGCTTTTTTTCGGCCTTGTCACGCAGATCTGCGACAACCTCAGGCGATGTCAAAATCGTTCACTCCATTGTCTTGCGGCCACGTTTTGATTTCGGCGCAGGTGTGCCCAATTTCAACGGGCCAACCGATTTCAATGCATCACGGAGCTGTGGAGCCGAAACAAGAGACAACGACGATGATGCAGCACCACTTGTTGAAGCTGGGGCACTTGTCGAACGCACCTCCTCATTCGACAGTCACAATGGCATCACCAGAGGCAAGAACTCGACGTCGGCGTCTTTCTCTTCCTCACCAAACAAATTTTCGTCAGAAGCGAAAAGTTTCAGCGGGTTGAACGGGTAGATGCCAGTTGTTCGGAAGCCGGATTTGATGGTTTTCGGCGTTAACATAACATCGAGGCACTGATCGACAAGGAGCGGCACATGATGCAGATCGAAAGTGACACCAATGTTGGACTTTTTCCATGCATCATGCTTCACGGTCATCATGCCTTTAAATGGTGCAAATACCGCAACATCTAGCGGCTGCATTTTGTGCGTGCATTTCGGCGGAAAAGACAGCAACGTGATGCCATGATCCAACGCCAAATCTATCGCCTCGATCGATAAATGCGAACCGTGGTTGTCCAGCAGCAACATGGTTGGCGAATCGGCATTTGCACCGGTGTGCTTGATGAAATGACGCATGAATTGAGGGAATACGTCAGAGTTCATGTAACCAGAACCGTTCGCAACACCAACAGCGCCATGACTCGCATGAGTCATAAAAATCTATTTCATGTTGACTCGGGGAAAGAGGAAGAATGGCGGTATAGACTGGCCACTAGCGCTGACGGCCAAAGCCAAAGACACATTGGTGCTTTTTCGGCAGATGTTGATGAGCCGACCTGCTTTTGTCCTTTGCGCGCGATGGTTTTGACAGGTCTGGTTGGCACGGTCGGGCACCCGGTTTCATCCATGTTCCATATTCGGTGAGGTTTAAACGGCGTCTTACCGAGAACGGATGAAAGGTTGGCAAAGAATGCATCGACATTCTCTTTGTTGAATCGCTTCGTACGGCTCTGGCTTACTTGCTCTGGTGTTCGCAGTGACAAATTTTTGTGGCGTTTCATGAACGCCAACTGCCAATCCTTACTCGCCTGTTGATTGTCGTTCCATGGATCCGGATACGACGCGCCAACTTTCCGAGCAAATTCATACGCGAGCTTACGAAGCTCCATCAAACTAATTCCATAGTTGATGTCGCTGGCCTGGAGAATGTAGCTTATCAGCGCCTTCTCTCGTTCGATGTTGAAGATCTGAAATAAAAAAAAAATTATTTATTATTCGATGAAAGAAAAAGAAAGAAACCAGAAGAACTCACTGTTTTTGTGCCCATCATCGTGCTTTCAGCCAGCAAATTCTTCATTACATCGGCATTGGCTGTAGTAACGTCGATGCTCGCACCATCAAATGCTGCAATATAACGCATCAGGTTGGTCCTCGGAATTTTGTGTGCCGTCGCAGATTGTCGAACGCTGTTGTGATGTATTTTCACCGACTTGATCGAAAATGTTGTCGAAATCAACAATTTTGTTTGGGATAGTACCGCGGCATAATGACTAAAAAGAATTTTTCGGAGCACTAAACTATCAGGAAATGTTGAAAAACTATTGTGTTGTAAAAATTCTGCACGAAAAATTACTTATACACGTCAAATATATGAAGATAGCATTCCAAATGAAAAAAACTATGTGGCCCGATTCTCCAAACGCTCATATTTGCAAAATGGCGGTGGATAATGAACACAATGTAAATTCGTGCAAAATTTCTTTTGTGTGTCGAAGGCTAAAGGCTCAACTAATATTATAAACATATTTACCTGGATGAATTTATTGGAAAATGTGAAAAAAATCAACGATACACAGAGTTGAAAAAAAACTTTCGGAGTGTCGAATTTCTTTTTGTTGTCGCAGAGAGGTTATAACACGTGTTCACAGCTCGAGTGCTATATAGAAACTGAGCTTAGTATGAGACGAGCCGATGACAGTTGGTTGCAGCTGTCAACCTATACTAGGTAAAAAAATATCGCGCTGGCCCGGGATTCCGTGCCCAACATTCCCCACCTTCCCTATGCATTTCTAAATGTCTACATGCAAGAAAGTCGTTTTTATACCTAAATGTAAAATTATGGAATTTTTTCCAAATGAACTCCCGTTATGGTCTTATGTCAACTTGAGTAAAATGGTGAGGGTTTATTAACTCTAATATGTGAATTTAATAATTTGAAGCAACTTGATCTGGATTTCTAAATGTGTAGGTGCAAGAAAGTCGGTTTCTTAACTAAATTTTAAATTATGGAATTTTTTCCAAATGCACTCCCGTTATGCTCTTATGTCAACTTGAGTAAGATGGTGAGGGTTAATTAACTTTAATATGTTAAGCTAATGATTTAAGTTAACGTGATATGGACTTCTAAATGTGTACATGCAAGAAAATCGGTTTTATACCTAAATGTAAAACTATGGAATTTATTCCAAATGCACTGCGTTTGGCTTATGTCAACTTGAGTAAGATGAAGAAGGTTAATTAACTTTAATATGTTAAGCTAATGATTTGAGTTAACTTGATATGGATTTCCAAATGTCTACATGCAAGAAAATCGGTTTTATACCTAAATGTAAAATTGTGTAATTTTTCCAAATGCACTGTCGTTTTTGCTTTATGCCAACTTGAGTAAGATGAAGGAGGTTAATAATTTTTAATATGTTAAGCTAATGATTTGAAGCAACTTGATATGGCTTTCTAAATGTCTACATGCAAGAAAGTCGGCTTTATACCTAAATGTAAAACTGTGGAATTTTTCGAAATGCACTGCCGTTTTGGCTTTATGCCAACTTGAGTAAGATGAAGAAGGTTAATTGACTTTAATATGTGAATCTTATGATTTGAGGTAACTTGATATGGATTTCTAATTGGCTACATGCAAGAAAATCGGTTTTATACCTAAATGTAAAACTGTGGATTTTTTCCAAATGCAATGCCATTATAGCTTTATGGCAACTTGGGTAAGATGGTAAGGGTCAATTAACTTTATTATGTGAAGCTAATGATTTGAGGTAACTTGATATGTATTTCTAAATGTCTACATGCAAGAAAATCGGTTTTATACCTAAATGTAAAATTGTGTAATTTTTCCAAATGCACTGTCGTTTTGGCTTTATGCCAACTTGAGTAAGATGAAGAAGGTTAATTAACTTTAATATGTTAAGCTAATGATTTGAGTTAACTTGATATGGATTTTCAAATGTCTACATGCAAGAAAATCGGTTTTATACCTAAATGTAAAATTGTGTAATTTTTCCAAATGCACTGCCATTTTGACTTTATGCCATTTTCTATAAAATGAAGTAGGTTAACTAACTTTAATATGTGATGATTTGAAGCAGCTTGATATGGATTTCTAAATGTGTACATGCAAGAAAATCGGTTTCATACCTAAATGTAAAGTTCTGAAATTTTCCAAATTCACTGCCGGTTTGGCTTTATGCCAACTTCAGTAAGATAAAGAATAATAATGAGCTTTAATATGTGAAACTAATGATTTGAGTTAACTTGATATGGATTTTTAAATGTTGCATATACACATCGGTTTTATACCTAAATGCAAAAGTGTGGAATTTTACCAAATGCACTGTCGTTTTGGCCTTATGCCAACTTAAGTAAGGTGAATAAGAGTAATTAATTTTAATATGTGAATTTAATAATTTGGAGCAAATTAATATGGAATTCTAAATGTGTACATGCAAGAAAGTCGATTTAATACCTAAATGTAAAACTGTGGAATTTTTTTCAATTGCAATGCCGTTATAGCTTTATGGCAACTTGGGTAAGATGGTAAAGGTTAATTAACTTTATTATGTGAAGCTTATGATTTGAGGTAACTTGATATGGATTTCTAAATGTGTACATGCAAGAAAGTCGGTTTTATACCTAAATGCAAAATTTTGGAACTTACCAAATGCACTGCTGTTTTGTCTTTATTCCAACTTCAGTTAAATTAAGAAGATTAATTAACTTTAATATGTGATCTTAATAATTTGAAGCAACTTGATATGGATTTCTAAATGTGTACATGCAAGAAAGTCGGTTTTATACCTAAATGCAAAATTTTGGAATTTACAAAATGCACTGCCGTTTTGTCTTTATTCCAACTTCAGTTAAATGAAGAAGATGAATTAACTTTAATATGTGATCTTAATAATTTTAAGCAACTTGATATAGATTTCTAAATGTGTACATGCAAGAAAGTCGGTTTTGTACCTAAATGCAAAATTTTGGAATTTACTAAATGCACTGCCGTTTTGTCTTTATTCCAACTTCAGTTAAATGAAGAAGATTAATTAACTTTAATATGTGATCTTAATAATTTGAAGCAACTTGATATGGATTTCTAAATGTGTACATGCAAGAAAGTCGGTTTTGTACCTAAATGCAAAATTTTGGAATTTACTAATTGCACTGCCGTTTTGTCTTTATTCCAACTTCAGTTAAATGAAGAAGATTAATTAACTTTAATATGTGATCTTAATAATTTGAAGAAACTTGATATGGATTTCTAAATGTGTACATGCAAGAAAGTCGGTTTTATACCTAAATGCAAAAATTTGGAATTTACAAAATGCACTGCCGTTTTGTCTTTATTCCAACTTCAGTTAAATGAAGAAGATTAATTAACTTTAATATGTGAGCTTAATAATTTGAAGCAACTTGATATGGGTTTCTAAATGTGTATATGCAAGAAAGTCGGTTTTATACCTAAATGTAAATTTATGGAATTTTTTCCAAATGCACTCCCGATATGGTCTTATCTCAACTTGAGTAAGATGGTGAGGGTTAATTAACTTTAATATGTTAAGCTAATGATTTGAGGTAACTTGTTATGGATTTCTTAATGTGTACATTTAAGAAAATCGGTTTTATAACTAAATGTAAAATTCTGGAATTTTCCAAATGCATTGTCATTTTCTTTATGCAACTTCCGTAAGATGAAGAAGATTAATTAGCTTCTATATGTGATCTTAACAATTTGAAGCAACTTGATATGGATTTCAAAATGTGTACATGCAAGAAAGTCTGTTTTATACCTAAATACGAAATTCTGAAATTTTCCAAATGCACTGCTGTTTTGTCTTTATGCCAACTTCAGAAGGTTAATTAACGTTAATATGTGATCTTAATAATTTGCAGCAACTTGATATGGATTTCTAAATGTGTATAGGCAAGAAAGTCGGTTTTATACCTAAATGTAAATTTATGGAATTTTTTCCAGATGCACTGCCGTTATGGTCTTATCTCAACTTGAGTAAGATGGTGAGGGTTAATTAACTTTAATATGTTAAGCTAATGATTTGAGGTAACTTGTTATGGATTCCTAAATGTGTACATTCAAGAAAATCGGTTTTATAACTAAATGTAAAATTCTGGAATTTTCCAAATGCATTGTCATTTTATTTATGCAACTTCCGTAAGATGAAGAAGATTAATTAACTTTTATATGTGATCTTAATGATTTGAGGTAACTTGTTGTGGGTTGCTAAATGTGTACATTCAAGAAAATCGAATTTATACCTAAATGTGGAATTCTGGAATTTTCCAAATGCACTGTCATATTCTTTATGCAACATCAGTAAAATGAAGAATATTAATTCACTTTAAAATGTGAAGCTAATGATTTGAAGCAACTTGATATGGATTTCTAAATGTCTACATGCAAGAAAATCGGTTTTATACCTAAATGTGAAATTGTGGAATTTCTCCAAATGCACTGCCGTTTTGGCTTTATGCCAACTTCTGTAAGATTACGAAGGTTAATTAACTTTAATATGTTAATTTAATAATTTGTAGCAACTTGATATGGATTTCTAAATATGTACATGCAAGAAAGTCGGTTTTTTACCTAAATGTAAAATTAAGGAATTTTTTCCAAATGCACTGCCGTTATGGTCTTATGCCAACTTGTGT
Source organism: Bactrocera tryoni (assembly GCF_016617805.1). Taxonomy (NCBI): domain Eukaryota; kingdom Metazoa; phylum Arthropoda; class Insecta; order Diptera; family Tephritidae; genus Bactrocera; species Bactrocera tryoni. Next base: position 8,325 of record NW_024394269.1, read on the forward strand.
AAGATTACGAAAGTTAATTTACTTTAATATGTGAATTTAATAATTTAAAGCAACTTGATATGGATTTCTAAATATGTACACGCAAGAAAGTCGGTTTTTTACCTAAATGTAAAATTAAGGAATTTTTTCCAAATGCACTGCCGTTATGGCCTTATGCCAACTTCTGTAAGATAACGAAGGTTAATTAACTTTAATATGTGAAGCTAATGATGTGAAGCAACTTGATATGGATTTCTTAATGTGTGCATGCCAGAAAATCGGTTTTATACCTAAATGTAGAATTGTGGAATTTCCTCAAATGCACTGCCGTTTTGCTTTATGCAAACTTCCGTAAGATAAAGAAAGTTAATTAACTTTAATATGTTAATTTAATAATTTTTAGCAACTTGATATGGTTTTCTAAATGTGTACATGCAGGAACGTCGGTTTTATAGCTAAATGTAAAATTGTGGAATTTTTCCAAATGCACTGCCGTTTTGTCTTTATTCCAACTTCAGTTAAATGAAGAAGATTAATTAACTTTATTATGTGATCTTAATAATTTGAAGCAACTTGATATGGATTTCTAAATGTGTACATGCAAGAAAGTCGGTTTTATAGCTAAATGCAAAATTTTGGAATTTACTAAATGCACTGCCGTTTTGTCTTTATTCCAACTTCAGTTTAATGAAGAAGATTAATTAACTTTAATATGTGATCTTAATAATTTGAAGCTACTTGATATAGATTTCTAAATGTGTACATGCAAGAAAATCGGTTTTATACCCAAATAAAAAATTGTGGAATTTTTCCAAATGCATTGTCATTTTCTTTATGCAACTTCCGTAAGATGAAGAAGATTAAATAACTTTATTATGTGATCTTAATAGTTTGAAGCAACTTGATATGGATTTCAAAATGTGTACATGCAAGAAAGCCGGTTTTATACCTAAATGCGAAATTCTGGAATTTACTTAATGCACTGCCGTTTTGTCTTTTCCAACTTCAGTTTAATGAAGAAAATTAATTAATTTTAATATGTGAATTTAATAATTTGAAGCAACTTAATATGGAATTCTAAATGTGTACATGCAAGAAAGTCGATTTTATACCTAAATGCAAAATTTTTGAATTTACCAAATGCACTGCCGTTTTGTCTTTATTCCAACTTCAGTTAAATGAAGAAGATTAATTAACTTTATTATGTGATCTTAATAATTTGAAGCAACTTGATATGGATTTCTAAATGTGTACATGCAAGGAAGTCGGTTTTGTACCTAAATGTAAATTTATGGAATTTTTTCCAAATGCACTGCCGTTATGAACTTATCTCAACTTGAGTAAGATGGTGAGATTTAATTAATTTTAATATGTTAAGCTTATGATTTGAGTTAACTTGTTAAGGATTTCTTAATGTGTACATTCAAGAAAATCGGTTTTAAAACTAATTGTGAAATTGTGGAATTTTTCCTCTGCCGTTTTGGTTTTATGCCAACGTCTGTAAGATGAAGAAAGCTAATTAACTTTAATATGTGAATTTAATAGTTTAAAGCAACTTGCTATGGATTTCTAAATATATACATGCAAGAAAGTCGGTTTTTTACCTAAATGTAAAATCAAGGAATTTTTTCCAAATGCACTGCCGTTATGGTCTTATGCCGACTTCTGTAAGATTACGAAGGTTAATTAACTTTAATATGTGAAGCTAATGATGTGAAGCATATTGATATGGTTTTCTTAATGTGTGCATGCCAGAAAATCGGTTTTATACCTAAATGTAAAATTCTGGAATTTTCCAAATGCACTGTCATATTCTTTATGCAACTTCAGTAAAATGAAGAATATTAATTCACTTTAAAATGTGAAGCTAATGATTTGAAGCAACTTGATATGGATTTCTAAATGTCTGCAAGCAAGAAAATCGGTTTTATACCTAAATGTGAAATTGTGGAATTTCTCCAAATGCTCTGCCGTTTTGGCTTTATGCCAACTTCTGCAAGATTACGAAGGTTACTTAACTTTAATATGTTAATTTAATAATTTGTAGCAACTTGATATGGATTTCTAAATATGTACATGCAAGAAAGTCGGTTTTTTACCTAAATGTAAAATTAAGGAATTTTTTCCAAATGCACTGCCGTTATGGTCTTATGCCAACTTGAGTAAGATTACGAAAGTTAATTAACTTTAATATGTGAATTTAATAATTTGAAGCAACTTGATATGGATTTCTAAATATGTACATGCAAGAAAGTCGGTTTTTTACCTAAATGTAAAATTAAGGAACTTTTTCCAAATGCACTGCCGTTATGGTCTTATGCCAACTTCTGTAAGATAACGAAGGTTAATTATCTTTAATATGTGAAGCTAATGATGTGAAGCAACTTGAAATGGATTTCTTAATGTGTGCATGCCAGGAAATCGGTTTTATACCGAAATATATAATTGTGGAATTTCCTCAAATGCACTGCCGTTTTGGCTTTATGCCAACTTCCGTAAGATGAAGAAAGTTAATTAACTTTAATATGTTAATTTAATAATTTGTAGCAACTTGATATGGTTTTCTAAATGTGTACATGCAGGAACGTCGGTTTTATAGCTAAATGTAAAATTGTGGAATTTTTCCAAATGCACTGCCGTTTTGTCTTTATTCCAACTTCAGTTAAATGAAGAAGATTAATTAACTTTAATATTTGATCTTAATAATTTGAAGCAACTTGATATGGATTTCTAAATGTGTACATGCAAGAAAGTCGGTTTTATACCTAAATGTAAAATTGTGGAATTTTTCCAAAGGCATTGTCATTTTCTTTATGCAACTTCCGTAAGATAAAGAAGATTAATTAACTTTAATACGTGATCTTAATAATTGGAAGCAACTTGATATGGATTTTAAGATGTGTACATGCAAGAAAATCGGTTTTATACCTAAATGCGAAATTCTGGAATTTACTAAATGCACTGCCGTTTTGTCTTTTTTCCAACTTCAGTTAAATGGAGAAGATTAATTAACTTTAATATGTAAATTTAATAATTTGAAGCAACATAATATGGAATTCTAATTGTGTACATGCAAGAAAGTCGATTTTATACCTAAATGCTAAATTTTGGAATTTACCAAATGCACTGCCGTTTTGTCTTTATTCCAACTTCAGTTAAATGAAGAAGATTAATTAACTTTAATATGTGATCTTAATAATATTAAGCAACTTGATATGGATTTCTAATTGTGTACATGCAAGAAAGTCGGTTTTTGCCTAAATGCAAAATTTTGGAATTTACTAAATGCACTGCTGTTTTGTCTTTATTCCAACTTCAGTTTAATGAAGGAGATTAATAAACTTTAATATGTGATCTTAATAATTTGAAGCAACTAGATATGGATTTCTAAATGTGTACATGCAAGAAAGTCGGTTTTATACCTAAATGTAAATTTATGGAATTTTTTCCAAATGCACTGCCGTTATGAACTTATCTCAACTTGAGTAAGATGGTGAGGGTTAATTAACTTTAATATGTTAAGCTAATGATTTGAGGTAACTTGTTATGGATTTCTTAATGTGTACATTCAAGAAAATCGGTTTTATAACTAAATGTGAAATTGTGGAATTTTTCCTCTGCCGTTTTGGTTTTATGCCAACGTCTGTAAGATGAAGAAAGCTAATTAACTTTAATATGTGAATTTAAAAATTTGAAGCAACTTGATATGGATTTCTAAATAAGTACATGCCAGAAAATCGGTTTTATACCTAAATGTAAAATTGTGGAATTTTTCCAAATGCACTGTCGTTTTGTCTTCATGCCAACTTCTGTAAGATGGAGAAGATTAATTAGCTTTAATATGTGAATTTAATAATTTGAAGCAACTTGATATGGATTTCTAAATATGTACATGTAAGAAAGTTGGTTTTTTACCTAAATGTAAAATCAAGGAATTTTTTCCCAAATGCACTGCCGTTATGGTCTCATGTCAACTTGAATAAGATGGTGAGGGTTAAATAACTTTAATATATAAAGCTAATGATTTGAAGTAACTTAATATGGATTTCTAAATGAGTACATGCAAGAAAATCGGTTTTATACCTAAATGTAAAATTCTGGAATTTTCCAAATGCGCTGCCATTTTCTTTATGCCAACTTCAGTAAAATGAAGAAGATTAATACACTTTAAAATGTGAAGCTAATGATTTGAAGCAACATGATGTGGATTTCTAAATGTGTACAGCGAGAAAATCAGTTTTATAACTAAATGCAAATTTTTGGATTTTTTCCAAATGCACTGCCGTTATGGCTTTATGCCAACTTGAGTAAGATGAAAAAGTTAATAAACTTTAATATGTGAAGCTGATGATTTGAAACAACTTGATATGGATTTCTAAATGTGTACGTGCAAAAAGTTGGGTTTATACCTAAATAAAAAATATGGAAGTTTTCCAAATGCACTGCCGTTTTGACTTCATGCCAACTTCTGTAAGATAAAGAAAGTTAATTAACTTTAATATGTTAAGCTAATGATTTGAAGCACCTTGTTATGGATTTCAAAATGTGTACGTGCAATAATGTCGATTTTATACCTAAATGTAAAATTGTGGAATTTTTCCAAATGCACTGCCGTTGTGGTCTTATGTCAACTGGAGTAAAATGATGATGGTTAATTAACTTTAATATGAAAATTTAATAAATTGAAACAACCTGTTATGGATTTCTAAATGTGTACATTCAAGAAAATCGGTTTTATACCGAAATGTAAAATTGAGGAAATTTTCCAAATGCACTGCCCTTTTGGCTTTATGCCAACTTCTGTAAGATGAAGAAAGTTAATTAACTTTAATATGTGAACTTAAAAATTTGAAGCAACTTGATATGGATTTTTAAATGTGTACAGCAAGAAAATCAGTTTTATACCTAAATGCAAATTTGTGGATTTTTTCCAAATGCACTGCCGTTATGGCTTTATGCCAACTTCAGTAAAATGAAGAAGATTAATTCACTTTAAAATGTGAAGCTAATGATTTGATGCAACTTGATATGGATTTCTAAATGTCTGCATGCCAGAAAATCGGTTTTATACCTAAATGTAAAATTATGGAATTTTTCCAAATGCACTGCCGTTTTGACTTCATGCCAACTTCTGTAAGATGGAGAAGATTAATTAACTTTAATATGTGAATTTAATAATTTGAAGCAACTTGATATGGATTTCTAAATGTGTACATGCAAGAAAGTCGGTTTTATACCTAAATGCAAAATTTTGGAATTTACCAAATGCACTGCTGTTTTGTCTTTATTCCAACTTCAGTTAAATTAAGAAGATTAATTAACTTTAATATGTGAAGCTACAAGTTACCTCAAAATTTGTTATGGATTTCTTAATGTGTACATTCAAGAAAACCGGTTTTATAACTAAATGTAAAATTGTGGAATTTCTCCAAATGCACTGCCGTTTTGGCTTTATGCCAACTTCCGTAAGATGAAGAAAATTAATTAACTTTAATATGTGAATTTAATAATTTGTAGCAACTTGATATGGATTTCTAAATGTGTACATGCAGGAACGTCGGTTTTATAGCTTAACTAGCTGTTACCCTGTGCGTTTCGCTACACCTTAACCGATTAAAACTCTTAAGGGTTTTTACTTTGTGTTTTATTTATTGTTGTAAAACTGTTACTTATTTATAAAACATTTATTAAAATATATTGGTATACAACATTTTTGGTTTTTCCACCTGGCGCGTAAATGAATAAGCACCTTGATGTTGGCACTCTCGAGCATGCGACGAACAATTGGCCGTGGGAGAAGCACGCTTCTTCCAAATTGACGCCGCACTCTTGAAACGTTGGCCCTTGCGATTTGTTGATGGTCATCGTAAAGGCAAGACGTACTGGGAACTGCAAGCGCTTAAAGTCAAACGGCATGTCCGTTGGAATCATGGGAATGCGTGGTAAGAGTACAACTTCACCTGCTGCCTTGCCATTTAGTATTGTTGCTTCAATCAAATTTGGCCACAATTTTTTGACTGAAAGTCTTGTGCCATTACACAAAGTCGGTAGCTTCAGATTTCGTAGAAGTGTAATGGGTGAACCGACTTTCAGGACCAAATGATGCGGTGGCAGACCGGGGGGATCCAAAGAATTCAAGAATTCAGTTGGATAATTGACTACTTCATCTTGATTTAAAACGCTATCAATCGATGTACATATATGTTGTAGCTTCTCCTGGCAGTTTTTCTTGAATGGCAAAATTGATTTCGTTGACGTGTACATTTTTCGGTGCCAATATTGCGCGTTCACTTAAATAATCATGGCGTTGATAGTGTTGAACAATATTCGGAAATACACTTTCAATCAATTCTTCTTTCGATTGTAAATGTGTACAAAAGTTGTTCGGCAATATGATCAAACCGGTATCATCGATTGGTATTTTGCCTTCGCCAATGTCCAACAACTGCTTCGAAAACGCCGCTGCGGATCGATCATTTTGCAATAGGACTCGCATGTTGATGGTAAGAGTCAGCCTTTGAACATGTCTCCACAAAACTGACGATTTTAAACATACGTTTATTTCGTCGGCAGGAGTTGATCGAGGAATGACTGACAAAGTTTGCCGAAAATCGCCGGATAATAAGACTAATGCTCCGCCAAAAATTTGTTGCTTTTGGCGTAAATCTTGCATTGTTCTATTGAATGCTTCTAATGACTTTTTGTTAGCCATTGGGCACTCATCCCATAGAACTATTCCAGCTCCTCGCAAAACATTTGTCATTGTTGAATTCCTCGATATGTTGCACGTTGGTGTTTCAACGACTTGTATGTTCAACGGTAATTTCAACGCAGAATGTGCAGTTCGGCCGCCATCAAGTAGAGTAGCAGCGATGTCTGACGAAGCAATTGCCAGCGCAATTTTCTGCTGTGACCGTATAGTAGCAAGAATCAAAGAGATCAGAAACGTTTTCCCTGTACCACCGGGCGCATCAAGAAAGTAGAATCCACCGGCGTTATGGTCAACCGCTCGTATAATCTTATCATACGCATTTTTCTGCTGAATATTCAATTTGGTAATGTTAGCTTGTATGAAAGCACGCAATTCATTGCAATCGTATTGTTGTTCACGTTGAAGCTCATGGTCAATGACTGGGCGCAGTAATGCCAAGTTGCGCTAATGCCTTATTCGCAATTGTAAGGCACAGATCTTCAACCAATATCAAAGCAGAATTATGCATTTGTAATGTAAATAGCAAGCCTGCGTCCGATTCTCGATTACGCGCCAAAATTAATAAGTCCTCGGTCATGCAGTCTTTGTACTTATTCCACAGTTATTGCGGATTTGACGGAAGGCATGTAGATATTATTATGGCGAATAGTACGCGTATTTGTTTTGGATGAGATGTGAGTGACGCGTCATGATGTGCGGTGTCCCAATGCATATCATCTTCTAACAAATGCAATAGCTGACATGCTTCACGATACGTCGCACACAACTGACCGCCAACAGTTTTCATATCATCAAATGATCTTGGTCCGCGCACGTTGACTAATAGCAGACGCAAATAAAAACATTCGCCGTTGTTCGGATGGATGGTATAAATGCGTCTTATGGCATCGGTTTTACGGGCATTTGGATAACCGTCAACACGCTCCCCTTGCTTTCGTCGTTGAAATGTTTTCGATGATGGATTCCAAGTGAAATATTGTGGTATTTCGGAATATAGCAATGTTCTTGCAAATTCATCGTGTTCACACAACTTGAAAAAGGTAGTTAGTGTTGTCCCCGGTGGTCGTGCTAGAGTATGCATATTTGAAGTACATTAATAAAAATGGAAAAATTATCCTAAAACTACATCTTAAACTATGTATTTTACCCACACATGCATATGCAATAAGACCCACCAACAGTGTATTTGCGAACCGCATGGAAGCAAATCTGGAAAAAACACACAATGTTAAAACACTTTTTTTTACACACACCGCGCATTTTCAAGCGACAATCGAACCACATGGCATCACATATGAAGCAACAACAATACTCACTTGCTTTGTGTTGTACGCAGAATGTTAATCACGTTGAAATCTGAGAAAAATACACACAATGTTGAAACATTTTTTTTGATACACTCAGTGCATTCGGAACACTGTTCTGTTCTGTATGTCTTGTTAGCTTGACAGTCATCCATAGAAAGAACGAATAACAGGCAAAAACGATCAACATGCGATGTCAATGTTCTTTTATTAATTGTAAACATCCGCCAGTTGTTTCGTTTTTTGTTTGTTTTTTTTTTTTTGCACAACGTGAATGATACACACACTAAATTTCTTATGTGCACCCTCCAAACAGACCCCAATCACCCCTGAAAATTTCATTGAAATCGGGCAAGCCGTCTAGGAGGAGTATGCGAAGTTTTGCCACTTAATTTTATATATATAGTTAAAAATTGTGGAATTTTTCCAAATGTACTGCCCTTACGGCTTTATGCCAACTTGAGTAAGAAGACGAAGGTTAATTAACTTAAATATGTGACGTTAATGACTTGAATAAACTCGATATGGATTGCTAAATGTTTAAATGCAGGAAAATCGGCTTTATACCTAGATGTAAAATTATGGAATTTTTTCCAAATGCTCTGCGTTTGATTTATGTCAACTTGAGTAAGATATTGAGGGTTAATTCACTTTAATATGTGAAGCTAATGATTTTAGGCAACTTGATATGGATTTCTAAATGTGTGCATGCAAGAAAATCGGTTTTATACCTAAATGTAAAATTGTAGAATTTTTTCCTAATGCAATGCCGTTATGGTCTTAAGTCAACTTGAGTAAGATGGTGAGGGTTAATTAACTTTAATATGTTAAGCTAATGATTTGTGGTAACTTGATATGGATTTCTAAATGTGTACATGCAAGAAAATCGGTTTTATACCTAAAGGAATATTTCCAAATCCACTGCCGTTTTGGCTTTCTGCCAACTTCTGTACGATGGAGAAGATTAATTAACTTTAATATGTGAATTCAATCATTTGAAGCATCTTGATATGGATTTCTAAATGTGTACATGCAAGAAAATCGGTTTTATACCTAAAAGTAAAATTCTAGAATTTTCCAAATGCGCTGCCATTTTCTTTATGCCAATTTCATTAAGGTGATGAAGATTAATTCACTTTAAAATGTGAAGCTAATGATCTGAAGCAACTTGATATGAATTTCTAAATGTGCACATGCCAGAAAATCGGTTTTATAGCTAAATGTAAAATTGTGGCATTTTCCCAAGTACACTGCCGTTATGGATTTATGCCAACTTAGTAAGATGAAGAAAGTTAATTAAATTTAATATGTGAATTTAATAATTTGAAGCAACATGATATGGATTTCTAAATGTGTACAGCAAGAAAATCAGTTTTATACCTAAATGTAATATTGTGGAATTTTTCCAAATCCACTGCCGTTATGGCTTTGTGCCAACTTCTGTAAGATGAAGAATATTAATTAATTTTAATAAGTGAATTTAATGATATGAAGCAACTTGATATGGATTTCTAAATGTGTACATGCAAGAAAATCGGTTTAATACCTAAATGTAAAATTGTAGAATTTTTCCAAATGCACTGCCCTTTGGCTTTATGCCAACTTCTGTAAGATGAAGAAGATTAATTAACTTTAGTATGTGAATTTAATAATTTGAAGCAACATGATATGGATTTCTTAATGTGTACAAGCTAGAAAGTCGGTTTTATACCTAAATGTAAAATTGTAGAATTTTTTCCTGATGCACTGTCGTCATTGTCTTATGTCAACTTGAGTAAAATCGTGAGGGTTAATTAACTTTAATATGTTAAGCTAATGGTTTCAGCTAACTTGATATGCATTTCTAAATAAGTACGTGCAAGAAGGTCGGTTTTATACCTAAATGTAAAATTCTTAAATTTTCCACATGCACTGTCGTTTTGGCTTTATGCCAACTTAGTAAGATGAAGAAAGTTAATTAACTTTAATATGTGAATTTAACAATTTGAAGCAACATGATATGGATTTCTTAATGTGTACAAGCTAGAAAGTCGATTTTATACCTAAATGTAAAATTGTGTAATTTTTCCAAATGCACTGCCGTTGTGGTTTTGCGTCAACTTGAGTAAGATGGTGAGGGTTAATTAACTTTAGTATGTAAAGCTAATGATTTGAGGTAACTTAATATGGATTTCTAAATGTGTACATGCAAGAAAATCGGTTTTATACCTAAATGTAAAATTCTAGAATTTTCCAAATGCGCTGCCATTTTCTTTATGCCAACTTCATTAAGATGAAGAAGATTAATTCACTTTAAAATGTGAAGCTAATGATTTGAAGCAACTTGATATGGATTTCTAAATGTGCACATGCCAGAAAATCGGTTTTATAGCTAAATGTAAAATTGTGGAATTTTTCCAAATGCAATGCCGTTTTGGCTTTATGCCAACTTCTGTAAGTTGAAGAAAGTTAATAAACTTTAATATGTGAATTTATTAATTTGAAGCAACTTGATATGGATTTCTAATTGTGTACATGCAAGAAAATCGGTTTTATACCTAAATGTAAATTTAAGGAATTTTTCCAAATCCACTGAAGTTTTGGCTTTGTGCCAACTTCTGTAAGATGAAGAATATTAATTAACTTTAATAAGTGAATTAAATGATATGAAGCAACTTGATATGGATTTCTAAATGTGCACATGCAAAGAAAATCGGTTTTATACCTAAATGTAAAATAAAGGAATTTTTCCAAATGCACTGCTCTTTGGCTTTATGCCAACTTCTGTAAGATGAAGAAGATTAATTAACTTAAGTATGTGAATTTAATAATTTGAAGCAACATGATATGGATTTCTAAATGTGTACAAGCTAGAAAGTCGGTTTTATACCTTAATGTAAAATTGTAGAATTTTTTTCTAATGCACTGCCGTTATGGTCTTATGTCAACTTGTGGAAATTGGTGAGGGTTAATTAACTTTAATATGTTAAGCTGATGATTTAAGGTAACGTGATATAGATTTCTAAATGTGTACATGCCAGAAAATTAGTTTTATACCTAAATGTAAAATTATGGAATTCTTTCCAAATGGACTGCCGTTATGTTCTTATGTCAACTTGAGTAAGATGATAATGGTTAATTAACTTTAATAAGTGAATTTAAAAATTTAAAACAATTTGATATGGATTTCTAAATTTGTACATGCCAAAAAACGGTTTCATAGCTAAATGTAAAATTGTGGAATTTTTCCAAATGCACTGCCGTTGTGGTCTTAAGTCAACTTGAGTAAGATGGTGAGGGATAATTAACTTTAATATGTAAAGCTAATGATTTGAGATAACTTAATATGGATTTCTAAAGGTGTACATGCAAGAAAATCGGTTTTACTCTTAAATGTAAATTTCTAAAAATTTCCAAATGCGCTGCCATTTTCTTTATGCAACTTCATTAAGATGAAGAAGATTAATTCACTTTAAAATGTGAAGCTAATGTTTTGAAGCAACTTGATATAGATTTCTAAATGCGCACATGCCAGAAAATCGGTTTTATTGCTTAATTTAAAATCGTGGAATTTTTTAAATGCACTGTCGTTATGGCTTCATGCCAACTTCTGTAAGATAAAGAAAGTTAAATAACTTTAATATGTGAATCAATTAAATTGAAGCAACTTGATACGGATTTCTAAATGTGTACATGCAAAAAGTCGATTTTATACCTAAATGTAAAATTGTGGAATTTTTCCAAATGCACTACCGTTGTGGTCTTACGCCAACTTGAGTAAGATGGTGAGAGTTAATTAACTTTAGTATGTAAAGCTAATGATTTGAGGTAACTTAATATGAATTTCTAAATGTGTACATGCAAGAAAATCGGTTTTATACCTGAAAGTAAAATTCCAGAATTTTCCAAATGCGCTGCCATTTTCTTTATGCAACTTCATTAAGATGAAGAAGATTAATTCACTTTAAAATGTGAAGTTAATGATTTGAAGCAACTTGATATGGATTTCTAAATATGCACATGCCAGAAAATCGGTTTTATAGCCAAATGTAAAATTGTGGAATTTTTCCAAATGCAATGCCGTTTTGGCTTTATACAACTTCTGTAAGTTGAAGAAAGTTAATAAACTTTAATGTGTTAAGCTAATGATTTGAAGAAACTTGATATGGATTTCTAAATGTGTACATGCGGGAAAGTCGGTTTTATACCTAAATGTAAAATTCTGGAATTTTTCCAAATGCACTGCCGTTATGGCTTTATGCCAACTTAAGTAAGTTGAAGAAAGTTAATTAACTTTAATGTGTTAAGCTAATGATTTGAAGAAACTTGATATGGATTTCTAAATGTGTACATGCAGGAAAGTCGGTTTTATACATAAATGTAAAATTCTGGAATTTTTCCAAATGCACTGCCGTTATGGCTTTATGCCAACTTGAGTAAGTTGAAGAAAGTTAATTAACTTTAATGTGTTAAGCTAATGATTTGAAGAAACTTGATATGCATTTCTAAATAAGTACGTGCAAGAAAGTCGGGTTTATACCTAAATGTAAAATTATGGAATTTTTTCCAAATGGACTGCCGTTATGTTCTTATGTCAACTTGAGTAAAATGATGACGGTTTATTAATTTTAATATGTGAATTTAATAATTTGAAACAGCTTGATATGGATTTCTAAATGTGTACATGCCAGAAAATCGGTTTTATAGCTCAATGTAAAATTAGGGAATTTTTCCAAATGCAATGCTGTTTTGGCTTTATGCCAACTTCTGTAAGTTGAAGAAAGTTAATAAACTTTAATATGTGAATTAATTAATTTGAAGCAACTTGATATGGATCTCTAAATGTGTACATGCAAGAAAGTCGATTTTATACCTAAATGTAAAATTGTGGAATTTTTCCAAATGCAATGCCGTTTTGGCTTAATGCCAACTTCTGTAAGTTGAAGAAAGTTAATTAACTTTAATGTGTTAAGCTATTGATTTGAAGAAACTTGATATGGATTTCTAAATGTGTACATGCAGGAAAGTTGGTTTTATACCTAAATGTAAAATTCTGGAATTTTTCCAAATGCACT
>NW_024394270.1:0-4170 GCF_016617805.1 Bactrocera tryoni
TCATTAACGTCACATATTAAAGTTAATTAACAATCTTCATCTTACTAAAGTTGGCATAAAGCCATAACGGAAGTGCATTTGGAAAAATTCCGCAATCTTACATTTAGATATATTATAACCGATTTTCCTGCATTTAAACATTTAGCAATCCATATCGAGTTGATTCAAATCATTAACGTCACATATTAAAGTTAATTAACAATCTTCATCTTACTAAAGTTTGCATAAAGCCATAACGGCAATGCATGTGGAAAAATTCCGCAATTTTACATTAAGGTATATAACCGATTTTCCTGCATTTAAGCATTTAGCAACCCATATCGAGTTGATTCAAATCATTAACGTCACATACTAAAGATAATTAACAATATTCATCTTACTTAAGTTGGCATAAAGCCACAACGGCAGTTCATTTGGAAAAATTCCGCAATTTTACATTTAGGTATATAACCGAGTTTCCTGCATTTAAACATTTAGCAATCCATATCGAGTTGATTCAAGTCATTAACGTCACATATTAAAGTAAATTAACAATCTACATCTTACTAAAGTTGGCATAAAGCCATAACGGCAGTGCATTTGGAAAAATTCCGCAATTTTACATTTAGGTATAAAACCGATTTTCCTGCATTTAAACATTTATCAGTCCATATCGAGTTGATTCAGGTCATCAGCGTCACATATTAAAGTTTTTTAACTTTCTTCGTCTTACTAAAGTTGGCATAAAGCCATAACAGAAGTGCATTTGGAAAAATTCCGCAATCTTACATTTAGGAATATAACCGATTTTCCTGCTTTTAAACATTTAGCAATCCATATCGGGTTGATTCAAATCATTAACGTCACATATTAAAGTTAATTAACAATCTTCATCTTACTAAAGTTGTCATAAAGCCATAACAGAAGTGCATTTGGAAAAATTCCGCAATCTTACATTTAGATATATAACTAATTTTCCTGCATATAAACATTAAGCAATCCATATCAAGTTGCTTCAAATTATTAAATTCACATATTTAAGTTAATTAACTTTCTTCATCTTACTAAAGTTGGCATAAAGCCATAACGGAAGTGCATTTGGAAAAATTCCACATTTTTACATTTAGGTATATAACCGATTTTCCCGCGTTCAAACATTAAGCGATCCATATCGAGTTGATTCAAATCATTAACGTCACATATTAAAGTTAATTAACAATCTTCATCTTACTAAAGTTGTCATAAAGCCATAACGGCAGTTCATTTGGAAAAATTCCGCAATTTTACATTTAGGAATATAACCGATTTTCCTGCTTTTAAACATTTAGCAATCCATATCGAGTTGATTCAAATCATTAACGTCACATATTAAAGTTAATTAACAATCTTCATCTTACTAAAGTTGGCATAAAGCCATAACGGCAGTGCATTTGGAAAAATTCCGCAATTTTACATTTAGGTAAAAAACCGATTTTCCTGCATTTAAATATTTAGCAATCCATATCGAGTTGATTCAAGTCATTAACGTCACATATTAAAGTAAATTAACAATCTACATCTTACTAAAGTTGGCATAAAGCCATAACGGCAGTGCATTTGGAAAAATTCCGCAATTTTACATTTAGGTATAAAACCGATTTGCCTGCATTTAAACATTTAGCAATCCATATCGAGTTGATTCACATCACTAACGTCACATATTACAGTTAATTAACAATCTTCATCTTACTAAAGTTGGCATAAAGCCACAACGGCAGTGCATTTGGAAAAATTCCGCAATTTTACATTTAGGTATATAACCGATTTTCCTGCAATTAAACATTTAGCAATCCATATCGAGTTGATTCAAATCATTAACGTCACATACTAAAGATAATTAACAATCTTCATCTTACTAAAGTTGGCATAAAGCCATAACGGCAGTTCATTTGGAAAAATTCCGCAATTTTACATTTAGGTATATAACCGAGTTTCCTGCATTTAAACATTTAGCAATCCATATCAAGTTGCTTCAAATTATTAAATTCACATATTTAAGTTAATTAACTTTCTTCATCTTACTAAAGTTGGCATAAAGCCATAACGGAAGTGCATTTGGAAAAATTCCACATTTTTACATTTGGGTATCTAACCGATTTTCCCGCGTTTAAACATTTAGCGATCCATATCGAGTTGATTCAATTCATTAACGTCACATATTAAAGTTAATTAACAATCTTCATCTTACTAAAGTTGTCATAAAGCCATAACGGCAGTTTATTTGGAAAATTCCAGAATTTTACATTCAGGTATATAACCGATTTTCCTGCATTTAAACATTTAGCAATCCATATCGAGTTGATTCAAGTCATTAACGTCACATATTAAAGTTATTAACAATCTTCATCTTACTAAAGTTGGCATAAAGCCATAACGAAAGTGCATTTGGAAAAATTCCGCAATTTTACATTTAGGTATAAAACCGATTTTCCTGCATTTAAACATTTAGTAATCCATATCGAAATGATTCAAATCATTAACGTCACATATTAAAGTTAATTAACAATCTTCGTCTTACTAAAGTTGGCATAAAGCCATAACGGAAGTGCATTTGGAAAAATTCCGCAATTTTACATTAAGGTATAAAACCGATTTTCCTGCATTTAAACATTTAGCAATTCATATCGAATTGATTCAAGTCATTAACGTCACATATTAAAGTTAATTAACAATCTTCGTCTTACTAAAGTTGGCATTAAGCCATAACAGTAGTGCATTTGGAAAACTTCCGCAATCTTACATTTAGATATATAACTGATTTTCCTGCATATAAACATTAAGCAATCCATATCAAGTTGCTTCAAATTATTAAATTCACATATTTAAGTTAATTAACTTTCTTCATCTTACTAAAGTTGGCATAAAGCCATAACGGAAGTGCATTTGGAAAAATTCCACATTTTTACATTTAGGTATATAACCGATTTTCCCGCGTTTAAAACTTTAGCGATCCATATCGAGTTGATTCAAATCATTAACGTCACATATTAAAGTTAATTAACAATCTTCATCTTACTAAAGTTGGCATAAAGCCATAACGGAAGTGCATTTGGAAAAATTCCGCAATCTTACATTTAGATATATTATAACCGATTTTCCTGCATTTGAACATTAAGCAATCCATATCGAGTTGATTCAAATCATTAACGTCACATATTAAAGTAAATTAACAATCTTCATCTTACTAAAGTTGGCATAAAGCCATAACGGCAGTTCATTTGGAAAAATTCCGCAATTTTACATTAAGGTATAAAACCGATTTTCCAGCATCTAAACATTTAGCAATCCATATCGAGTTGATTCAAGTCATTAACGTCACATATTAAAGTTATTTAACTTTCTTCATCTTACTAAAGTTGGCATAAAGCCATAACGGAAGTGCATTTGGAAAAATTCCGCAATCTTATATTTAGATATATAACTGATTTTCCTGCATTTACACATTAAGCAATCCATATCAAGTTGCTTCAAATTATTAAATTCACATATTTAAGTTAATTAACTTTCTTCATCTTACCAAAGTTGGCATAAAGCCATAACGGCAGTGCATTTGGAAAAATTCTGCAATTTTACATTTAGGTATAAAACCGATTTTCCTGCATTTAAACATTTAGCAATCCATATCGAGTTGATTTAAGTCATTAACGTCACTTATTCAAGTTAATTAATCTTCTTTATCTTATTCAAGTTGACATAAAGCCATAACGGTAGAGCATATGGAAAAATTCCGCAATTTTACATTTAAACATTTAGCAATCCATATCGAGTTGATTGAAGTCATTAACGTCACATTTTCTAGGTAATTAAATTTCGTCATCTTAATCAAGTTGGCATAAAGCCATAACGGCAGCGCATTTGGAAAATCCCAGAATTTTACATTTAGGTATAAAACCGATTTTCTTGCATGTACACATTAAAAAATCCATACCAAGTTGCTTCAAATTATTAAATTCAAATATTAAAGTAAATTAATATTCTTCATCTTACAGAAGTTGGCATAAAGCCAAAACGGCAGTGCATTTGGAAAAGTTCCACAATTTTACATTTAGGTATAAAACCGATTTTCTTGCATGTACACATTTAGAAATCCAAATAAAGTTGTTTCAATATATTAAATTTACATATTAAAGTTAATTAACTTTCTTCATCTTA
>NW_024394271.1:0-3820 GCF_016617805.1 Bactrocera tryoni
TTTGGAGCAATTTCACAATCTTATATTAAGGTGTAAAATGGATTTTTGATACATTCACATTAAATAATCGATATCAAGTTGCGTAAAAATATGAACTTTACATATTTATGCTAACTAGCCGTTTTGATGTTATTGGAGTTGTCATAGAGTTATCGGAAAGCCATAACGACAGTATATTTGGAGCAATTTCACAATCTTATATTAAGGTGTAGAACCGATTTTTTGGTACATACACATTAAGCAATCGATATCGAGTTGCGTAAAAATATGAACTTTACATATTTATGCTAACAAGCCGTTTTGATGTTATTGTAGTTGTCATAGAGTTGTCCTATAGCCATAACGACTGTGTCTTTGGAGCAATTTCACAATCTTAAGTTAAGGTGTAGAATCAATTTTTTAGTACATGCACATTAAGCAATCGATATCAAGATGCGTAAAAATATGAACTTTACATATTTATGCTAACTAGCCGTTTTGATGTTATTGGAGTTGTCATAGAGTTATCGGAAAGCCATAACGACAGTATATTTGGAGCAATTTCACAATCTTATATTAAGGTGTAGAACCGATTTTTTGGTACATACACATTAAGCAATCGATATCAAGTTGCGTAAAAATATGAACTTTACATATTTATGCTAACTAGCCGTTTTGATGTTATTGAAGCTTTCATAGAGTTGTCGTATAGCCATAGCGACAGTGTATTTGGAGCAATTTCATAATCTTATATTAAGGTGTAGAATCGATTTTTTAGTACACGCACATTAAGCAATCGATATCAAGATGCGTAAAAATATGAACTTTACATATTTCTGTTAATTAGCCGTTTTGATGTTATTGGAGTTGTCATGGAGTTGTCGTATAGCCATAGCGACAGTGTATTTGGATCAATTTCACAATCTTATATTAAGGTGTCGAATAAATTTTTTGGTACATATATACACACTAAGCAATCGATATCAAGATGCGTAAAAATATGAACTTTACATACTTTTGCTAATTAGCCGTTTTGATGTTATTGGAGTTGTCATAGAGTTGTCCTACAGCAATAGCGACAGTGTATATTGATTAACTTCACAAGCTTATATTAAGAAGTAGAATCGAGATTTTGATACATACACATTAAGCAATCGATATCAAGTTGCGTAAAAATAAGAACTTTACATATTCATGCTAACTAGCCGTTTTGATGTTATTGAAGTTGTCATAGAGTTTTCCTATAGAAATAGCGACAGTATATTTGGATCAATTTCAAAATCTTATATTAAAGTGTAGAATCGATCTTCAAGTACATACACATTATGCAATCGATACCAAGATGCGTAAAAATATGAACTTTACATATTTATGCTAACTAGCCGTTTTGATGTTATTGGAGTTGTCATAGAGTTATCGTAAAGCCATAACGACAGTGTATTTGGAGCAATTTCATAATCTTTTATTAAGGTGTAGAATCTATTTTTTAGTACATACACATTAAGCAATCGATATCAAGATGCGTAAAAATATGAACTTTACATATTTATGCTAACCAGCCGTTTTGATGTTATTGGCGTTGCCATAGAGTTGTCCTACAGCAATAGCGACAGTGTATATGGATCAACTTCACAAGCTTATATTAAAGAGTACAATCGAGATTTTGATACATACACTTTAAGCAATCGATATCAAGTTGCGTAAAAATAAGAACTTTACATATTCATGCTAACTAGCCGTTTTGATGTTATTGGAGTTGTCATAGAGTTGTCGTGTAGCCATAATAACAGTGTATTTGAAACAATTTCACAGTCTTAAGTTACGGTGTAGAATCGATTTTTTGATACATACACATTAAGCAATCGATATCAAGTTGCGTAAAAATATGAACTTTACATATTTATGCTAACTCGCCGTTTTGATGTTATTGGAGTTGTCACAGAGCTGTCGTATAGCCATAGCGACAGTGTATTTGGAGCAATTTCACAATCTTATATTAAGGTGTATTATCGATTTTTTAGTACACACACATTCAGCAATCGATATCAGGTAGCGCAAAAATATGAGGTTGAAATAATTTTGTAATTAGCCGTTTTGCTGTTATTGGAGTTGTCATAGAGTTGTCCAATAGCCATAGCGACTGTGTGATTGGAACAATTTTACAATCTTAAATTAAGATGTAGAATTGATTTTTTGGTACATATGTACACATTAAGCAATCGATATCAAAATGCGTAAAATTATGAACTTTACATATTTCTGCTAACTAGCCGTCTTGATGTTATTGGAGTTGTCATAGAGTTGTCGTTTAGCCGTAGCGACAATATAATTGGAACAATTTAACTATCCGAAATTAAGGTGTAGAATTGATTTTTTGATACAAACACATTAAGCAATCGATATCAAGTTGCGTAAAAATATGAACTTTACATATTTATGCTAACTAGTCGTTTTGATGTTATTGGAGTTGTCATAGAGTTGCCTTATTACAATAGCGACAATGTATTTGGAACAATTTAACTATCCTAAATTAAGGTGTAGAATTGATTTTTTAATACATACATACACATTAAGCAATCGATATCAAGATGCGTAAAAATATGAACTTTACGTATTTCTGTTAATTAGCCGTTTTGATGTTATTGGAGCTTTAATAGAGTTGTCGTATAGCCATAACGACAGTGTCTTTGGAGCAATTTCACAATCTTAAGTTAAGGTGTAGAATCGATTTTTCGATACATACACATTAAGCAATCGATATCAAGTTGCGTAAAAATATGAACTTTACATATTTATGCCAACTCGCCGTTTTGATGTTATTAGAGTTGTCAGAGAGTTGTCCTACAGCAATAGCGGCAATGTATTCTGAACAATTTAGCTATCCTAAATTAAGGTGTAGAATTTATTTTTTAATACATACATACACATTAAGCAATCGATATCAAGATGCGTAAAAATATGAACTTTACATATTTATGCTAACTAGCCGTTTTGGTGTTATTGGAGTTGTCATAGAGTTGTCCTATAGCAATAGCGACAATGTATTTGGAACAATTTAACTATCCGAAATTAAGGTGTAGAATTGATTTTTTGATACATACACATTAAGCAATCGATATCAAGTTGCGTAAAAATATGAACTTTACATATTTATGCTAACTCGCCGTTTTGATGTTATTGGAGTTGTCATAGAGTTGTCGCATAGCCATAGCAACAGTGTATTAGGAGCAATTTCACAATCTTTTATTAAGGTGTAGAATCGATTTTTTGACACATACACCATATGCAATCGATATCAAGATGCGTAAAAATTTGAACTTTACATATTTATGCATATTTGCCGTTTTGAAAATATTGGAGTTGTCATAGAGTTGTTCTATAGCAATAGCGACAATGTATTCGGAACAATTTAACTATCCTAAATTAAGGTGTAGAATTGATTTTTTAATACATACATACACATTAAGCAATCGATATAAAGTTGCGTAAAAATATGAACTTTTAATATTTATGCTAACTCGCCGTTTTGATGTTATTGGAGTTGTCATAGAGTTGTCGTGTAGCCATAGCGACAGTGTATTTAGAGCAATTTCACAATCTTATATGAAGGTGTAGAATCGTTTTTTTACTACATACACATTAACCTATCGATATCAAGTTGCGTAAAAATATGAACTTTACATATTTATGCTAAGTCGCCGTTTTGATGTTATTGGAGTTGTTATAGAGTTGTCGCATAGCCATAGCGACAGTGTATTTGGAACAATTTTACAATCCTAAATTTAGGTGCAGAATTGATTTTTTGGTACATACCCATTACGCAATCGATATCAAGTTGCGT
>NW_024394272.1:0-11404 GCF_016617805.1 Bactrocera tryoni
AAAGCCCTCAATCTATCCCCTATCCCTACCAGGAGCGCGGCAATAGTTTTCACAAACAAATGTAGTTTTTTGAGAAAAATCACATTTTTGTTTCAAATTTTAAACGCTCCAGCGGCTAACGTATTCGACGTAGGTGGGTCAAACAAATTGCACCGGTTAGATTATTAAAAGAGCTTTTAGAAAAGCCCTCAATCTATCCTCTATCCCTACCAGGAGCGTGGCAATAGTGTTCACAAACAAGTGTAGTTTTTTGAGAAAAATCACATTTTTGTTTCAAATTTTAAACGCTCCAGCGGCTAAAGTATTCGACGTAGGTGGGTCAAATAAATTGCACTGGTTAGGTAATTTGAAGAGCTTTTAGGAAAGCTCTCAACCTATTCTCTATCCCTACCAGGGGCGTGGTAATAGTGTTCACACACAAGTGCAGTTTTTAGAGAAAAATCACATTTTTGTTTGAACTTTGTTAACGCTCTAGCGGCTAACGTATTTGACGTAGGTGGGACAAATAGATTGCGCCGGTTAGGTAATTTGAATATCCTCTATCCCTACCTAGGGCGTGGCAATAGTGTTCACAAACAAGTGTAGTTTTTTGAGAAAATCACATTTTTATTTGAACTTTGTTAACGCTATAGCGACTAACGTGTTTGCCGTGGGTGGGACAAATAGATTGCTCCGGTTAGGTAATTTGAAGAGCTTTTAGGAAAGCTCTCAACCTATTCTCTATCCCTACCAGGGGCGTGGTAATAGTGTTCACACACAAGTGCAGTTTTTTGAGAAAAATCACATTTTTGTTTGAACTTTGTTAACGCTTTAGCGGCTAACGTATTTGACGTAGGTGGGTTAAATAAATTGCATCTGTTAGTAAATTTAAAGCGCTTTTAGGAAAGCTCTCAACCTATCCTCTATCTCAACCAGGGGCGTGACAATAGTGTTCAAAAACAAGTGTAGTTTTTTGAGAAAAATCACATTTTTGTTTGAACTTTGTTAACGCTCTAGCGGCTAAAGTATTTGACGTAGGTGGAACCAATAGATTGCGCCGGTTAGGTAATTTGAATAGCTTTCAGGAAAGCTCTCATTTTGTCCTCTATCCCTACCAGAGGCGTGGAAATAGTGTTCACAAACAAGTGTAGTTTTTTGAGAAAAATCACATTTTTGTTCGAACTTTGTTAACGCTATAGCGACTAACGTGTTTGCCGCGGGTGGGACAAATAGATTGCACCGGTTAGGTAATTTGAAGAGCTTTTAGGAAAGCTCTCAACCTATTCTCTATCCCTACCAGGGGCGTGGTAATAGTGTTCACACACAAGTGCAGTTTTTTGAGAAAAATCACATTTTTGTTTGAACTTTGTTAACGCTCTAGCGGCTAACGTATTTGACGTAGGTGGGACAAATAGATTGCGCCGGTTAGGTAATTTGAATAGCTTTTAGGAAAGTTCTCAACCTATCCTCTATCCCTACCTAGGGCGTGGCAATAGTGTTCACAGACAAGTGTAGTTTTTTGAGAAAATCACATTTTTGTTTGAACTTTGTTAACGCTATAGCGACTAACGTGTTTGCCGTGGGTGGGACAAATAGATTGCTCCGGTTAGGTAATTTGAAGAGCTTTTAGGAAAGCTCTCAACCTATTCTCTATCCCTACCAGGGGCGTGGTAATAGTGTTCACACACAAGTGCAGTTTTTTGAGAAAAATCACATTTTTGTTTGAAATTTCTTAACGCTCTAGCGGCTAACGTATTTGACGTAGGTGGGTCAAATAAATTGCATCTGTTAGTAAATTTAAAGCGCTTTTAGGAAAGCTCTCAACCTATCCTCTATCTCAACCAGAGGCGTGGTAATATATTACAAATCAAAGTTAGTTTTTTGAGAAAAATCACATGTTTGTTTGAACTTTGTTAACGCTCTAGCGGCTAAAGTATTTGACGTAGGTGGAACAAATAGATTGCGCCGGTTAGGTAATTTGAATAGCTTTTAGGAAAGCTCTCAACCTGTCCTCTATCCCTACCAGAGGCGTGGAAATAGTGTTCACAAACAAGTGTAGTTTTTTGAGAAAAATCACATTTTTGTTCGAACTTTGTTAACGCTATAGCGACTAACGTATTTGACGTAGGTGAGACAACTAGATTGTTCCGGTTAGTAAATTTAAAGCGCTTTTAGGAAAGCTCTCAACCTATCCTCTATCTCAACCAGAGGCGTGGTAATAGTGTTCAAAAACAAGTATAGTTTTTTGAGAAAAATCACATTTTTGTTTGAACTTTGTTAACGCTCTAGCGGCTAAAGTATTCGACGTAGGTGGGACAAATAGATTGCGCCGGTTAGGTAATTTGAAGGGCTTTTAGGAAAGCTCTCAACCTATCCTCTACCCATACCAGGGGCGTGGTAATAGTGTTCAAAACAAATTTAGTTTTTTGAGAAAAATCACATTTTTGTTTGAACTTTGTAAACGCTCTAGCGGCTAACGTATTTGACGTAGGTGGGACAAATAGATTGCGCCCGTTAAGTAATTTGAAGAGCTTTCAGGAAAGCTCTCAACCTATCCTCTATCTCAACCAGAGGCGTGGTAATAGTGTTCAAAAACAAGTGTAGTTTTATGAGAAAAATCACATTTTTGTTTGAACTTTGAAAACGCTCTAGCGGCTAACGTATTTGACGTAAGTGGGTCAAATAAATTGCTCCTGTTAGTAATTTTGAAGAGCTTTTCGGAAAGCTCTCAACCTATCCTCTATCCCTACCAGGGGTGTGGTAATAGTGTTCACAAACAAGTGTAGTTTTTTGAGAAAAATCACATTTTTGTTTGAACTTTGAAAACGCTCTAGCGGCTAACGTATTTGACGTAAGTGGGTCAAATAAATTGCTCCTGTTAGTAATTTTGAAGAGCTTTTAGGAAAGCTCTCAACCTATCCTCTATCCCTACCAGAGGCGTGGTAATAGTGTTCACAAACCAGTGTAGTTTTTTGAGAAAAATCACATTTTTGTTTGAACTTTGTTAACGCTCTAGCGGATAGAGTATTTGACGTAAGTGGGACAAATAGATTGCGCCGGTTAGGTAATTTGAACAGCTTTGAGGAAAACTCTTAACCTGTCCTCTATCCCTACCAGGGGCGAGGCAATAGTGTTCACAAACAAGTGTAGTTTTTTAAGAAAAATCACATTTTTGTTTGAACTTTGTTAACGCTCTAGCGGCTAAAGTATTTGACGTAGGTGGAACAACTAGATTGCGCCGGTTAGGTAATTTGAATAGCTTTTAGGAAAGCTCTCAACCTATCCTCTATCCCTACCAGAGGCGTGGAAATAGTGTTCACAACCAAGTGCAGTTTTTTGAGAAAAATCACACTTTTGTTCGAACTTTGAGAACGCTCTAGCGGCTAACGTATTTGACGTAGGGAGGACAAATAGATTGCGCCGGTTAGTAAATTTAAAGCGCTTTTAGGAAAGCTCTCAACCTATCCTCTATCTCAACCAGAGGCGTGGTAATAGTGTTCAAAAACAAGTGTAGTTTTTTGAGAAAAATCACATTTTTGTTTGAACTTTGTAAACGCTCCAGCGGCTAAAGTATTTGGTGAAGGTGTGACAAATAGATTGCGCCGGTTAGGTAATTTGAAGAGCTTTCAGGAAAGCCCTCAACCTATCCTCTATCCCTACCAGGGGCGTGGTATTTGTGTTTAAAAACAAGTGTTGTTTTTTGAGAAAAAACACATTTTTCTTTGAACTTTGTAAACGTTCTACCGGCTAACGTATTTGACGTATGTAGGTCAAATAGATTGGGGCGGTAAGGTAATTTGAAGATATTTCAGGAAAGCCCTCAACCTATCCTCTATCCCTACCAGGGGCGTGGTAATAGTGTTCAAAAACCAGTGTAGGTTTTTGAGAAAAATCACATTTTTGTTCGAACTTTGTACACGCTCTAGCGGCTAACGCATTTGACGTAGGTGGGACAAATAGATTACGCCGGTTAGGTTATTTGAAGAGCTTTCACGAAAGCCCTCAACCTATCCTCTATCCCTACCAGGGGCGTGGTAATAGTGTTCACAAACAAGTGTAGTTTTTTGAGAAAAATCACATTGTTGTTTGAACATTTTAAACGCTCTAACGGCTAACGCATTTGACGTAGGTAAGACAAATAGATTGCGCCGGTTAGGTAATTTGAAGGGCTTTCACGAAAGCCCTCAACCTATCCACTATCCCTACCAGGGGCGTGGTAATAGTGTTCACAAACAAGTGTAGATTTTTGAGAAAAAGCACATTTTTGTTCGAACTTTGTAAACGCTCTAGCGGCTAACGCATTTGACGTAGGTGGGACAAATAGATTGCGCCGATTAGGTAATTTGAAGGGCTTTCACGAAAGCCCTCAACCTATCCACTATCCCTACCAGGGGCGTGGTATTTGTGTTTAAAAACAAGTGTTGTTTTTTGAGAAAAAACACATTTTTCTTTGAACTTTGCAAACGTTCTACCGGCTAACGTGATTGACGTATGTAGGTCAAATAGATTGCGGCGGTAAGATAATTTGAAGATATTTCAGGAAAGCCCTCAACCTATCCTCCATCCCTAACAGAGGCGTGGTAATAGTGTTCAAAATCAAGTGTAGTTTTTTGAGAAAAATCACATTTTTGTTCGAACTTTGTAAACGCTCTAGCGGCTAACGCATTTGACGTAGGTGGGACAAATAGATTGCACCGGTTAGGTAATTTGAAGAGCTTTCACGAAAGCCCTCAACCTGTCCTCTTTCCCTACCAGGGCCGTGGTAATAGTGTTCACAAACAAGTGTAGATTTTTGAGAAAAATCACATTTTTGTTCGAACTATGTAAACGGTCTAGCGGCTAACGCGTTTGACGTAGGTAAGACAAATAGATTGCGCCGGTTAGGTAATTTGAAGAGCTTTCAGGAAAGCCCTCAACATATCCCCTATCCCTACCAGGGGCGTTTTAATAGTGTTCACAAACAAGTGTAGATTTTTGAGAAAAATCACATTTTTGTTCGCACTTTGTAAACGCCTCTAGCGGCTAACGTATTTGACGTAGGTGAGACAAATAAATTGCACCTGTTAGTAAATTAAAGGGGCTTTTCGGTAAGCTTTCAACCTGTCCTCTATCCCTACCAAGGGCGTGGTAATAGTGTTCACAAACAAGTGTAGTTTTTTGAGAAAAAGCACATTTTTGTTCGAACTTTGTAAGCGCCTCTAGCGGCCAAACTATTTTACGTAGGTCGGTCAAATAAATTGCACCGGTTAACAAATTTAAAGAGCTTTTAGAAAAGCCCTCAACCTATCCACTATCCCTACCAGGGGCGTGGTACTAGTGTTCACAAACAAGTGTAGATTTTTGAGAAAAATCACATTTTTGTTTGAACTTTGTAAACGCTCTAGCGGCTAACGCATTTGACGTAGATTTGACAAATAGATTGCGCCGGTTAGGTAATTTGAAGAGCTTTCAGGAAAGCCCTCAACATATCCCCTCTCCCTACCAGGGGCGTGGTAATAGTGTTCAAAGCAAGTGTAGTTTTTTGAGAAAAAGCTCATTTTTGTTCGAACTTTGTAAACGCTCTAGCGGCTAACGCATTTGACGTAGGTGGGACAAATAGATTGCGCCGATTAGGTAATTTGAAGGACTTTCACGAAAGCCCTCAACCTATCCACTATCCCTACCAGGGGCGTGGTATTTGTGTTTAAAAACAAGTTTTGTTTTTTGAAAAAAAAACACATTTTTCTTTGAACTTTGCAAACGTTCTACCCGCTAACGTATTTGACGTATGTAGGTCAAATAGATTGCGGCGGTAAGGTAATTTGAAGATATTTCAGGAAAGCCCTCAACCTATCCTCTATCCCTACCAGAGGCGTGGTAATAGTGTTCAAAAACAAGTGTAGTTTTTTGAGAAAAATCACATTTTTGTTCGAACTTTGTAAACGCTCTAGCGGCTAACGCATTTGACGTAGGTAGGACAAATAGATTGCGCCGATTAGGTAATTTGAACGGCTTTCACGAAAGCCCTCAACCTATCCACTATCCCTACCAGGGGCGTGGAAAGAGTGTTTAAAAACAAGTGTTGTTTTTTGAGAAAAAACACATTTTTCTTTGAACTTTGCAAACGTTCTACCGGCTAACGTATTTGACGTATGTAGGTCAAATAGATTGCGGCGGTAAGGTAATTTGAAGATATTTCAGGAAAGCCCTCAACCTATCCTCCATCCCTAACAGGGGCGTGGTAATAGTGTTCAAAGCAAGTGTAGTTTTTTGAGAAAAAGCTCATTTTTGTTCGAACTTTGTAAACGCTCTAGCGGCTAACGCATTTGACGTAGGTGGGACAAATAGATTGCGCCGATTAGGTAATTTGAAGGGCTTTCACGAAAGCCCTCAACCTATCCACTATCCCTACCAGGGGCGTGGTATTTGTGTTTAAAAACAAGTTTTGTTTTTTGAAAAAAAAACACATTTTTCTTTGAACTTTGCAAACGTTCTACCGGCTAACGTATTTGACGTATGTAGGTCAAATAGATTGCGGCGGTAAGGTAACCTATCCTCTATCCCTACCAGAGGCGTGGTAATAGTGTTCAAAAACAAGTGTAGTTTTTGAGAAAAATCACATTCTTGTTCGAACTTTGTAAACGCTCTAGCGGCTAACGTATTTGACGTAGGTGGGACAAATAGATTGCGCCGGTTAGGTAATTTGAAGAGCTTTCACGAAAGCCCTCAACCTATCCTCTATCCCTACCAGGGGCGTTGTAATAGTGTTCAAAGAAAGTGTAGTTTTTTGAGAAAAAGCACATTTTTGTTCGAACTTTGTAAACGCTCTAGCGACTGACGCATTTGACGTAGGTGGGACAAATAGATTGCGCCGGTTAGGTAATTTGAAGAGCTTTCACGAAAGCCCTCAACCTATCCTCTTTCCCTACCAGGGCCGTGGTAATAGTGTTCACAAACAAGTGTAGATTTTTGAGAAAAATCACATTTTTGTTCGAACTATGTAAACGGTCTAGCGGCTAACGCGCTTGACGTAGGTGGGACAAATAGATTGCGCCGGTTAGGTAATTTAAAGAGCTTTCAGGAAAGCCCTCAACATATCCCCTATCCCTACCAGGGGCGTGGTAATAGTGTTCACAAACAAGTGTAGTTTTTTGAGAAAAAGCACATTTTTGTTCAAACTTTGTAAGCGCCTCTAGCGGCCAAACTATTTTACGTAGGTCGGTCAAATAAATTGCACTGGTTAATAAATTTAAAGAGCTTTTAGAAAAGCCCTCAACCTATCCACTATCGCTACCAGGGGCGTGGTAAGAGTGTTCACAAACATGTGTAGATTTTTGAGAAAAATCACATTTTTGTTCGAACTTTGTAAACGCCTCTAGCGGCTAAAGTGTTTGACGTAGGTGAGACAAATAAATTGCACCTGTTAGTAAATTTAAGGGGTTTTTCGGTAAGCTTTCAACCTGTCCTCTATCCCTACCAGAGCCGTGGTAATAGTGTTCACAAACAAGTGTAGATTTTTGAGAAAAATCACATTTTTGTTCGAACTATGTAAACGGTCTAGCGGCTAACGCGCTTGACGTAGGTGGGACAAATAGATTGCGCCGGTTAGGTAATTTGAAGAGCTTTCAGGAAAGCCCTCAACATGTCCCCTATCCCTACCAGGGGCGTGGTAATAGTGTTCACAAACAAGTGTAGTTTTTTGAGAAAAAGCACATTTTTGTTCAAACTTTGTAAGCGCCTCTAGCGGCCAAACTATTTTACGTAGGTCGGTCAAATAAATTGCACCGGTTAATAAATTTAAAGAGCTTTTAGAAAAGCCCTCAACCTATCCACTATCCCTACCAGGGGCGTGGTACTAGTGTTCACAAACAAGTGTAGATTTTTGAGAAAAATCACATTTTTGTTCGAACTTTGTAAACGCTCTAGCGGCTAACGCATTTGACGTAGGTGGGACAAATAGATTGCGCCGATTAGGTAATTTGAAGGGCTTTCACGAAAGCCCTCAACCTATCCACTATCCCTACCAGGGGCGTGGTATTTGTGTTTAAAAACAAGTTTTGTTTTTTGAAAAAAAAAACACATTTTTCTTTGAACTTTGCAAACGTTCTACCGGCTAACGTATTTGACGTATGTAGGTCAAATAGATTGCGGCGGTAAGGTAATTTGAAGAGCTTTCACGAAAGCCCTCAACCTATCCTCTTTCCCTACCAGGGGCGTGGTAATAGTGTTCACAAACAAGTGTAGATTTTTGAGAAAAATCACATTTTTGTTCGAACTTTGTAAACGCCTCTAGCGGCTAAAGTGTTTGACGTAGGTGAGACAAATAAATTGCACCTGTTAGTAAATTTAAGGGGTTTTTCGGTAAGCTTTCAACCTGTCCTCTATCCCTACCAGAGCCGTGGTAATAGTGTTCACAAACAAGTGTAGATTTTTAAGAAAAATCACATTTTTGTTTGAACTTTGTAAACGCTCTAGCGGCTAACGTATTTGACGTAGATGGGACAAATAGATTGCGCCGGTTAGGTAATTTGAAGAGCTTTCAGGAAAGCCCTCAACATATCCCCTATCCCTACCAGGGGCGTGGTAATAGTGTTCACAAACAAGTGTAGTTTTTTGAGAAAAAGCACATTTTTGTTCAAACTTTGTAAGCGCCTCTAGCGGCCAAACTATTTTACGTAGGTCGGTCAAATAAATTGCACCGGTTAATAAATTTAAAGAGCTTTTAGAAAAGCCTTCAACCTATCCACTATCCCTACCAGGGGCGTGGTACTAGTGTTCACAAACAAGTGTAGATTTTTGAGAAAAATCACATGTTTGTTCGAACTTTGTAAACGCTCTAGCGGCTAACGCATTTGACGTAGATGGGACAAATAGATTGCGCCGGTTAGGTAATTTGAAGAGCTTACAGGAAAGCCCTCAACATATCCCCTCTCCCTACCAGGGGCGTGGTAAGAGTGTTCACAAACATGTGTAGATTTTTGAGAAAAATCACATTTTTGTTCGAACTTTGTAAACGCTCTAGCGGCTGACGTATCTGACGTAGGTGGGTCAATTAATTGCGCCGATTAAACAATTTAAAGGGCTTTTAGGAAAGCTCTCAACCTATCCCCTATCCCTACCAGGGGCGTGGTAATAGTGTTCACAAACAAGTGTAGATTTTTGAGAACAATCACATTTTTGTTCGAACTTGGTAAACGCCTCTTGCGGCCAAAGTATTTTACGTAGGTCGGTCAAATAAATTGCACCTGTTAGTAAATTTAAGGGGCTTTTCGGTAAGCTCTCAACCTGTCCTCTATTCCTACTAGGGGCGTGGTAATAGTGTTCACAAACAAGTGCAGTTTTTTGAGAAAAAGCACATTTTTGTTCGAACTTTGTAAGCGCCTCTAGCGGCCAAAGTATTTTACGTAGGTCGGTCAAATGAACTGCACCTGTTAGCAAATTTAAAGAGCTTTTAGGAAAGCCCTCAACCTATCCTCTATCCCTACCAGGGGCGTTATAAGAGTGTTCACAAACATGTGTAGATTTTTGAGAAAAATCACATTTTTGTTCGAACTTTGTAAACGCTCTAGCGGCTGAAGTATCTGACGTAGGTGGGTCAATTAATTGCGCCGATTAAAAAATTTAAAGGGCTTTTAGGAAAGCTCTCAACCTATCCTCTATCCCTACCAGGGACGTGGTAATAGTGTTCACAAACAAGTGTAG
This sequence comes from Bactrocera tryoni, assembly GCF_016617805.1. Lineage (NCBI taxonomy): Eukaryota > Metazoa > Arthropoda > Insecta > Diptera > Tephritidae > Bactrocera > Bactrocera tryoni. The sequence goes on from NW_024394272.1 coordinate 9,661, forward strand.
ATTTTTGAGAAAAATCACATTTTTGTTCGAACTTGGTAAACGCCTCTAGCGGCTAACGTATTTGACGTAGGTGAGACAAATAAATTGCACCTGTTAGTAAATTTAAGGGGCTTTTCGGTAAGCTCTCAACCTGTCCTCTATCCCTACCAGGGGCGTGGTAATAGTGTTCACAAACAAGTGTAGTTTTTTGAGAAAAATCACATTTTTGTTCGAACTTTGTAAACGCCTCTAGCGGCCAAAGTATTTTATGCAGGTCGGTCAAAAAAATTGCACCGGTTTGTAAATTTAAAGAGCTTTCAGGAAAGCCCTCAACCTATCCTCTACCCTTACCAGGGGCGTTATAAGAGTGTTCACAAACATGTGTAAATTTTTGAGAAAAATCACATTTTTGTTCGAACTTTGTAAACGCTCTAGCGGCTGACGTATCTGACGTAGGTGGGTCAATTAATTGCGCCGATTAAAAAATTTAAAGGGCGTTTAGGCAAGCTCTCAACCTATCCTCTATCCCTACCAGGGGCGTGGTAATAGTGTTCACAAACAAGTGTAGTTTTTTGAGAAAAATCACATTTTTGTTCGAACTTTTTAAACGCCTCTAGCGGCTAACGTATTTGACGTAGGTGGGACAAATAGATTGCGGCGGTTATGTTATTTGAAGAGCTTTCAGGAAAGCCCTCAACCTATCCCCTATCCTTACCAGGGGCGTGGTAAGAGTGTTCACAAACAAGTGTAGATTTTTGAGAAAAATCACATTTTTGTTCGAACTTTGTAAACGCTCTAGCGGCTTACGCATTTGACGTAGGTGGGACAGATGGATTGCGTTGGTGAGGTAATTTGAACAGCTTTCACGAAAGCCCTCAACCCATCCTCTTTCCCTACCAGGGGCGTGGTAATAGTGTTCACAAACAAGTGTAGATTTTTGAGAAAAATCACATTTTTGTTCGAACTTTGTAAACGCTCTAGCGGCTAACGCGTTTGACGTAGGTGGGACAAATAGATTGTGCCGGTTAGGTAATTTAAAGGGCTTTCAGGAAAGCCCTCAACATATCCACTATCCCTACCAGGGGCGTAGTAATTGTGTTCAAAAGCAAGTGTTGTTTTTTGAGAAAAAACACATTTTTGTTTGAACTTTGTAAACGTTCTAGCGGCTAACGTATTTGACGTAGGTGAGACAAATAAATTGCACCTGTTAGTAAATTTAAGGGGCTTTTCGGTAAGCTTTCAACCTGTCCTCTATCCCTACCAGGGGCGTGGTAATAGTGTTCACAAACAAGTGTAGTTTTTTGAAAAAAAGCACATTTTTGTTTGAACTTTGTAAGCGCCTCTAGCGGCCAAACTATTTTACGTAGGTCGGTCAAATAAATTGCACCGGTTAATAAATTTAAAGAGCTTTTAGAAAAGCTCTCACCCTATCCCCTTTCCCTACCAGGGGCGTGGTAATAGTGTTCACAAACCAGTGTAGATTTTTGAGAAAAATCACATTTTTGTTCGAACTTTGTAAACGCTCTAGCGGCTAACGCATTTGACGTAGATGGGACAAATAGATTGCGCCGGTTAGGTAATTTGAAGAGCTTTCAGGAAAGCCCTCAACATATCCCCTATCCCTACCAGGGGCGTGGTAATAGTGTTCACAAACAAGTGTAGATTTTTGAGAAAAATCACATTTTTGTTCAAACTTTGTAAACGCCTCTAGCGGCTAACGTATTTGACGTAGGTGAGACAAATAAATTGCACCTGTTAGTAAATT
>NW_024394273.1:0-2454 GCF_016617805.1 Bactrocera tryoni
GCAATAGCGACAGTGTCTTTGGAACAACTTTGCAATCTTAATTTAAGGTGTAGAATCGATTTTATGATACATACACATTAAGCAATCGATATCAAGACGCGTAAAAATATGAACTTTACATATTTATGCTAACTAGCCGTTTTGATGTTATTGGAGTTGTCATGGAGTTGTCGTATAGCAATAGCGACAGTGTATTCGGAACAATTTCACAATCTTAAGTTACGGTGTAGAATCGATTTTTTGGTGCATACCACATTAAGCAATCTTTATCAAGTTGCGTAAAAATATGAACTTTACATATTTCTGTTAATTAGCCGTTTTGATGTTATTGGAGCTTTCATAGAGTTGTCGTATAGCCATAACGACAGTGTATTTGGAGCAATTTCACAATCCTATATTAAGCTGCAGAATCGATTTTTTGATACATACACAATATGCAATCGATATCAAGATGCGTAAAAATATGAACTTTACATATTTATGCAAATTTGCCGTTTTGATGTTATTGGAGTTGTCATAGAGTTGTTCTATAGCAATAGCGACAGTGTATTTGGAACAATTTTACAATCTTAAGTTAAGGAGTAGAATCGATTTTTTAGTACATACATATTATGCAATCGATATCAAGATGCGTAAAAATATGAACTTTACATATTTATGCAAATAGCCGTTTTGATGTTATTGGAGTTGTCATAGAGTTGTCGTATAGCCATAACGAAAGTGTATTTGGAGCAATTTCACAATCTTATATTAAGGTGAAGAATAGATTTTTTGATACATACACAATATGCAATCGATATCAAGATGCGCAAAAATATGAACTTTACATATTTATGCAAATTTGCCGTTTTGATCTTATTGGAGTTGTCATAGAGTTGTTCTATAGCAATAGCGACAGTGTATTTGGAACAATTTTACAATCTTAAATTAAGATGTAAAATTGATTTTTGGTACATACATATTATGCAATCGATATCAAGTTGCGCAAAAATATGAACTTTACATATTTATGCTAACTCGCCGTTTTGATGTTATTGGAGTTGTCATAGATTTGTCGTATAGCCATAACGACAGAGTATTTGGAGCAATTTCACAATCCTTAATTAAGGTGCAGAATCGATTTTTTGATACATACAAAATATGCAATCGATATCAAGATGCGTAAAAATATGAACTTTACATATTTATACCAATTAGCTGTTTTGATGTTATTGGAGTTGTCATAGAGTTGTCCTATAGCAATAGCGACAGTGTATTTGGAACAATTTGCAATCTTAAATTAAGGTGTAGAATCGATTTTTTGATACATACAAATTGAGCAATCGATATCAAGTTGCGCAAAAATATGAACTTTACATATTTATGCTAACTCGCCGTTTTGATGTTATTGGAGTTGTCATAGAGTTGTTCTATAGCAATAGCGACAGTGTATTTTGAACAATTTAGCTATCCTAAATTAAGGTGTAGAATTGATTTTTGAATACATACATACACATTTAGCAATCGAAATCAAGATTCGCAAAAATATAAACTTTACATATTTCTGTTAATTAGCCGTTTTGATGTTATTGGAGTTGTCATAGAGTTGTCGTATAGCCATAACGACAGTGTCTTTGGAGCTTTCATAGAGTTGTCGTATAGCCATAAAGACAGTGTCTTTGGAGCAATTTCACAAACTTAAGTTAAGGCGTAGAATCGATTTTTCGATACATACACATTAAGCAATCGATATCAAGTTGCGTAAAAATATGAACTTTACATATTTATGCTAACTCGCCGTTTAGATGTTATTGGAGTTGTCATAGAGTTGTCGTATAGCCATGGCGACAGTGTATTTAGAGCAATTTCACAATCTTATATTAAGGTGCAGAATAGATTTTTTTAAACATTCACAATATGCAATCGATATCAAGATGAGTAAAAATATGAACTTTACATATTTATACAAATTAGCCGTTTTGATGTTATTGGAGTTGTCATAGAGCTGTCCTATTGCAATAGCGACAGTGTCTTTGGAGCAATTTCACAATCTTAAGTTGAGGTGTAGAATCGATTTTATGATACATACACATTAAGCAATCAATATCAAGTTGCGCAAAAATATGAACTTTACATATTTATGCTAACTCGCCGTTTTGATGTTATTAGAGTTGTCATAGAGTTGTTCTATAGCATTAGCCACAATGTATTTGGAACAATTTAACTATCCTAAATTAAGGTGTAGAATTGATTTTTGAATATATACATACACATTAAGCAATCGATATCAAGATTCGTAAAAATATGAACTTTACATATTTCTGTTAATTAGCCGTTTTGATGTTATTGGAGCTTTCATAGAGTTGTCGTATAGCCATAACGACAGTGTCTTTGGAGCAATTTCACAATCTTAAGTTAAGGTGTAGAATCGATTTTTTAATACATACACACTAAGCAATCGATATCAAGTTGCGT
>NW_024394274.1:0-4158 GCF_016617805.1 Bactrocera tryoni
ATTTCTTTCAACTGCATTGCCGTTATTGCTTCATCTCAACTTCGGTAAGATGAAGAAGGTTAATTAACTTAAATCTGTTAAAGTAATGATTTAAGGCAATTCAATATCGACTGCTAAATGTGTATACACAAGAAAGTCGACTTTATACCTGAACATAGGATTGTCGATTTCTTCCAACTGCATTGCCGTTATGGCTTCATGTCAATTTCGGTAAAATGGAGAAGGTCAATTAACTTAAATCTGTTAAAGTAATGATTTAAGGCAAATCAATGTCGACTGCTATATGTGCATATAAAAGAACATCGACTTCATACCTGAATATAAGAATGTCGAATTCTTCCAAACGCACTGCCGTTATGGCTTTATGTAAACTTCGGTAAGATGAAGAAAGTTAATTAACATAAATCTGTTAAAGTAATGATTTAAGGCAATTCAACATCGACTGCTACATGTGCATATAGAAGAACATCGACTTGATACCTGAATATAAGAATGTCGAATTCTTCCAAATGCACTGCCGTTATGGCTTTATGTCCACTTCAGTAAGATGAGGAAGGTTAATTAACTTAAATATGTTAAATTAATGATTTAAAGCAACTCAATATCGACTGATAAATGTGTATACACAAGAAAGTCGATTTTATACCTGAACATAAGATTGTCGATTTCTTCCAACCGCATTGCCGTTATGGTTTCATGTCAACTACGGTAAGATGCATAAGGTTAAATAACTTAAATCTGTTAAAGTAATGATTTAAGGCAATTCAATATCGACTGCTATATGTGCATATAGAAGAACATCGACTTCATACCTGAATATAAGAATGTCGAATTCTTCCAAATGCGCTGCCGTTATGGCTTTATGTCAACTTCAGTAAGATGAAGAAATCTAATTAACTTAAATATGTTAAATTAATGATTTAGGGCAATTCAATATCGACTGCTAAATGTGTATATACAAGAAAATCGACTTAATACCTGCATATAAGAATGTCGATTTCTTCCAAATACACTGCCGTTATGGCTTTATGTCAACTTCAGTAAGATGAAGAAACATAATTAACTTAAATTTATGATTTAAGGCAATTCAGTATCGACTGGTAAATGTGTACATACAAGAAAATCGACTTTATACCTGAATACAAGAGTGTCAAATTCTTCCAAATGCACTGCCGTTATGGCTTTATGTCAACTTCGGTAAGATGAAGAAAGTTAATTAACTTAAATCTGTTAAAGTAATGATTTAAGGCAATTCAACATCGAATGCTACATGTGCATATAAAAGAACATCGACTTCATAGCTGAATATAAGAATGTCGTATTCTTCCAAATGCACTGCCGTTATGGCTTTATGTCAACTTCAGTAAGATGAAGAAACATAATTAACTTAAATATGTTAAATTAATGATTTAAGGCAATTCAGTATCGACTGGTAAATGTGTATATACAAGAAAATCGACTTTATACCTGAATATAAGGGTGTCAAATTCTTCCAAATGCACTGCCGTTATGGCTTTATGTCAACTTCGGTAAGATGAAGAAAGTTAATTAACTTAAATCTGTTAAAGTAATGATTTAAGGCAATTCAACATCGACTGCTACATGTGCATATAAAAGAACATCGACTTCATAGCTGAATATAAGAATGTCGAATTCTTCCAAATGCACTGCCGTTATGGCTTTATGTCAACTTCAGTAAGATGAAGAAATCAAATTAACTTAAATATGTTAAATTAATGATTTAAGGCAATTCAATATCGACTGCTAAATGTGTATATACAAGAAAATCGACTTTATACCTGAATATAAGAATGTCGAATTCTTCCAAATGCACTGCCGTTATGGCTTTATGTCTACCTCTGTAAGATTAAGAAGTTTAATTAACTTAAGTATGTTAAACTAATGATTGAAAGCAACTCAATATCGATAGCTAAATTTGTAATCACAAGAAAGTCGGATTTATTCCTGAACATAAGATTGTTGATTTCTTTCAACTGCATTTCCGTTATGGCTTTACGTCAACTCCGGTAAGATGGAGAAGGCTAATTAACTTAAATATGGTAAATTATTGATTTAAGGCAATTCAATATCGACTGCTAAATGTTGATATACAAGAACATCGACTTTATACCTGAATATAAGAATGTCGAATTCTTCCAAATGCACTGCCGTTATGGCTTTATGTCAACTTCGGTAAGATGAAGAAGTTTAATTAACTAAAGCATGTTAAATTAATGATTTAAAGCAACTCAATATTGACTGATAAATGTGTATATACAAGAACATAGACTTTATACCTGAATATAAGAATGTCGAATTCTTCCAAATGCACTGCCGTTATGGCTTTATGTCAACTTCAGTAAGATTAAGAAAGTAAATTAACTTAAAGATGTTAAATTAATGATTTAAGGCAATTCAATATCGACTGCTAAATGTGTATATACAAGAAAATCGACTTTATACCTGCATATAAGAATGTCGAATTCTTCCAAATACACTGCCGTTATGGCTTCATGTCAACTTCAGTAAGATGAAGAAACATAATTAACTTAAATTAATGATTTAAGGCAATTCAGTATCGACTGGTAAATGTGTATATACAAGAAAATCGACTTTATGCCTGAAAATAAGAATGTCAAATTCTTCCAAATGCACTGCCGTTATGGCTTTATGTCAACTTCGGTAAGATGAAGAAAGTTAATTAACTTAAATCTGTTAAAGTAATGATTTAAGGCTAGTCAACATCGACTGCTACATGTGCATATAAAAGAAAACCGACTTCATACCTGAATACAAGAATGTCGAATTCTTCCAAATGCACTGCCGTTATGGCTCTATGTCAACTCCGGTAAGATGAAGAAAGTTAATTAACTTAAATCTGTTAACGTAATGATTTAAGGCAATTCAATATCGACTGCTATATGTACATATAGAAGAACATCGACTTTATACCTGAATATAAGAATGTCGAATTCTTCCAAATGCACTGCCGTTATGGCTTTATGTCAACTTCGGTAAGATGAAGAAGTTTAATTAACTTAAGCATGTTAAATTAGTGATTTAAAGCAACGCAATATTGACTGATAAATGTGTATATACAAGAACATCGACTTTATACCTGAATATAAGAATGTCGAATTCTTTCAAATGCACTGCCGTTATGGCTTTATGTCAACTCCGGTAAGATGAAGAAAGCTAATTACCTTAAATATATTATAATAATGATTTAAGGCAATTCAATATCGACTGCTAAATGTTGATATACAAGAACATCGACTTTATACCTGAATATAAAAATGTCGAATTCTTCCACATGCACTGCCGTTATGGCTTTATGTCAACTTCGGTAAGATGAAGAAGTTTAATTAACTAAAGCATGTTAAATTAATGATTTAAAGCAACTCAATATTGACTGATAAATGTGTATATACAAGAACATAGACTTTATACCTGAATATAAGAATGTCGAATTCTTCCAAATGCACTGCCGTTATGGCTTTATGTCAACTTCAGTAAGATGAGGAAAGTTAATTAACTTAAATATGTTAAATTAATGATTTAAGGCAATTCAATATCGACTGCTAATTGTGTATATACAAGGAAATCGACTTTATACCTGCATATAAGAATGTCGAATTCTTCTAAATACACTGCCGTTATGGCTTTATGTAACTTCAGTAAGATGAAGAAACATAATTAACTTAAATTAATGATTTAAGGCAATTCAGTATCGACTGGTAAATGTGTACATATCGGGTGATTTTTAAAGAGCTTGATAACTTTTTTTTAAAAAAAAACGCATAAAATTTGCAAAATCTCATCGGTTCTTTATTTGAAACGTTAGATTGGTTCATGACATTTACTTTTTGAAGATAATTTCATTTTAATGTTGACCGCGGCTGCGTCTTAGGTGGTCCATTCGGAAAGTCCAATTTTGGGCAACTTTTTCGAGCATTTCGGCCGAATAGCCCGAATTTCTTCGGAAATGTTGTCTTCCAAAGCTGGAATAGTTGCTGGCTTATTTCTGTAGACTTTAGACTTGACGTAGCCCCACAAAAAAATAGTCTAAAGGCGTTAAATCGCATGATCTTGGTGGCCAACTTACGGGTCCATTTCTTGAGATGAATTGTTCTCCGAAGTTTTCCCTCAAATGGCCAT
>NW_024394275.1:0-7104 GCF_016617805.1 Bactrocera tryoni
CTAGGTATAAAACCGACTTGGTTGCATATACACATTAAGAATTCCATATCAATTTGTTTCAAATTATTAAATTCAGATATTAAAGTTAATTAATCCTTATCATCTTACTCAAGTTGACATAAGACCATAACGCAAGTGCATTTGAAAAAAATTTCTTAATTTTACATTTAGGTATTAAACCGACTTTCTTGCGTGTACACATTTAGAAATCCATTTCAAGTTGTTTCAAATTATTAAATTCACATATTAAAGTTAATTAACCATCACCTTTTACGCAAGTTGTCATAAGCCCATAAGACCAGTGTATTTGGAAAATAATCCTTAATTTTACATTTAGTTATAAGACCGACTTTCTTACATGTACACATTTAGAAATCCATATCAAATTGCTTCAAATTATTAAATTCACATATTAAATTTAGTTAACCCTTATCATCTTACTCAAGTTGACATAGAGCCATAAAGGCAGTGCATTTGGAAAAAATTCCTTAATTTTACATTTAGGTATAAAACCGACTTACTTGCATGTACACATTCAGAAAACCATATCAAGTTGTTTCAAAATAATTAAATTCACATATTAAAGTTAATTGACCATCATCTTTTACTCAAGTTGACATAAGACCATAACGGCAGTGCATTTGGAAAAAATGCCTTAATTTTACATTTAGGTGCAAAGCCGACTTTCTTGCATGTACACATTTAGAAATCCATACCAAGTCATTTCAAATTATTAAATTCACATATTAAAGTTAATTAACTTTCTTCAACTTACTCAAGTGGAAAAAAATTCCTTAATTTTACATTTAGGTATAAAACCGACTTTCTTGCATGTACACATTTATAAATCCATATCAAGTTGTTTCAAATTATTAAATTCACATATTAAAGTTAATTAACCATCACCTTTTACACAAGTTGTCATAAGCCCATAACGACAGTGTATTTGGAAAATAATCCTTAATTTTACATTTAGTTATAAGACCGACTTTCTTACATGTACACATTTAGAAATCCATATCAAATTGCTTCAAATTATTAAATTCACATATTAAATTTAGTTAACCCTTATCATCTTACTCAAGTTGACATAGAGCCATAACGGCAGTGCATTTGGAAAAAATTTCTTAATTTTACATTTAGGTATCAAAACGACTTTCTTGCGTGTACACATTTAGAAATCCATTTCAAGTTGTTTCAAATTATTAAATTCACATATTAAAGTTAATTAACCCTCATCATTTTACTCAAGTTGACATAAGACCATAACGGCAGTGCATTTGGTAAAAATTCCATAATTTTACGTTTAGGTATAAAACCGACTTTCTTGCATGTACGCAGCTAGAAATCCATATCAAATTTCTTCAAATTATTAAATTCACATAATAAAGTTAATTAACTTTCTTCATCTTACTCAAGTTGACATAGAGCCATAATGGCAGTGCATTTGGAAAAAATTCCTTAATTTTACATTTAGGTATAAAACCGACTTTCTTGCATGTACACATTTAGAAATCCATTTCAATTTGTTAAATTATTAGATTCACATATTAAAGGTAATTAACCCTTATCTTCTTACTCAAGTTGACATAAGACCACATCGGCAGTGCATTTGGAAAAAATGCCTTAATTTTACATTTGGGTGTAAAACCGACTTTCTTGCATATACACATTAAGAATTCCATATCAAGTTGTTTCAAATTATTAAATTCAGATATTAAAGTTAATTAATCCTTATCATCTTACTCAAGTTGACATAAGACCATAACGGCAGTGCATTTGGAAAAAATTTCTTAATTTTACATTTAGGTATAAAACCGACTTTCTTGCATGTACACATTTAGAAATCCATTTCAAGTTGTTTCAAATTATTAAATTCACATATTAAAGTTAATTAACCCTCATCATTTTACTCAACTTGACATAAGACCGTAACGGCAGTACATTTGGAAAAAATTCCATATTTTTACGTTTAGGTATAAAACCGACTTTCTTGCATGTACGCATTAATAATTCTATATCAAAATGCTTCAAATTATTAAATTTACATTTTAAAGTTATTTAGTTCATTTGGAAAAATTCCATAACTTTACATCTAGGTATAAAACCGACTTGGTTGCATATACACATTAAGAATTCCATATAAATTTGTTTCAAATTATTAAATTCAGATATTAAAGTTAATTAATCCTTATCATCTTACTCAAGTTGACATAACACCATAACGGCAGTGCATTTGGAAAAAATTTCTTAATTTTACATTTAGGTATAAAACCGACTTTCTTGCGTGTACACATTTAGAAATCCATTTCAAGTTGTTTCAAATTATTAAAATCACATATTAAAGTTAATTAACCCTCATCATTTTACTCAGCTTGACATAAGACCATAACGGCAGTGCATTTGGAAAAAATTCCTTAATTTTACATTTAGGTATAAAACCGACTTTCATGCATGTACGCATTTAGAAATCCATATCAAATTGCTTCAAATTATTAATTTCACATAAAAAAGTTAATTAACTTTCTTCATTTTACTCAAGTTGACATAAGACCATAACGGAAAAGCACATATTTAGAAATCAATACGAAGTTGATTCAAATCATTAGCTTAACATATTAAAGTTAATTAACCCTCATCATTTTACTCAAGTTGACATAAGACCATAACGGCAGTGCATTTGGAAAAAATTCCATAATTTTACGTTTAGGTATAAAACCGACTTTGTTGCATGTACACATTAATAATTCCATATCAAGTTGTTTCAAATTACTAAATTCAGATATTAAAGTTAATTAACCCTTATCTTCTTACTCAAGTTGACATAAGACCATAACGGCAGTGCATTTGGAAAAAATTCCTTAATTTTACATTTAGGTATAAAACCGATTTTCTAGCATGTACACTTTTTAAGCTCCATATCAAATTGCTTCAAATCATTAGCTTCACATTTAAAGTTAGTTAACCTTCCTCATCTTAGAGAAGTTGGCATAAAGTCAAAGTGGCAGTGCATTTGGAAAAATTCCTTAATTTTTCATTTAGGTATAAAACCGACTTTCTTGCATGTACACATTTAGGAATCCATATCAAATTGCTTCAAATTAATAAATTCAGATATTAAAGTTAATTAACTTTCTCATCTTAGTCAAGTTGACATAAAGCCATAAAAGCATTGCATTTGGAAAAAAATCCATTACTTTACATTTGTACAAAACCGATTTTCTTCCATGTACATATTAAGAAATCTATATCAAGTTGCTTCAAATCATTAGCTTAACATATGAAAGTTAATTAACCTTCTTCATCTTACAGAAGTTGACATAAGACCATAACGGCAGTGCATTTGGAAAAAATTCCTTAATTTTACATTTAGTTATAAAACCGATTTCTTGCATGTACACATTTAGAAATGCATATCAAGTTGTTTCAAATTATTAAATTCACATATTGAAGTTAATTAACCATCACCTTTTACTCAAGTTGTCATAAGCCCATAACGACATTAGTATTTGGAAAATAATCCTTAATTTTACATTTAGTTATAAGACGGACTTTCTTACATCTACACATTTAGAAATCCATATCAAAATACTTCAAATTATTAAATTCACATATTAAATTTAGTTAACCCTTATCATCTTACTCAAGTTGACATAGAGCCATAACGGCAGTGCATTTGGAAAAAATTCCTTAATTTTACATTTAGGTATAAAACCGACTTCTTGCATGTACACATTTAGAAATGCATATCAAGTTGTTTCAAATTATTAAATTCACATATTAAAGTTAATTAACAATCACCTTTTACGCAAGTTGTCATAAGCCCATAACGACAGTGTATTTGGAAAATAATCCTTAATTTTACATTCAGTTATAAGACCGACATTCTTACATGTACACATTTAGAAATCCATATCAAATTGCTTCAAATTATTAAATTCACATATTAAATTTAGTAAACCTTTATCATCTTACTCAAGTTGACATAGAGCCATAAAGGCAGTGCATTTGGAAAAAATTCCTTAATTTTACATTAAGGTATAAAACCGACTTACTTGCATGTACACATTCAGAAAACCATATCAAGTTGTTTCAAAATAATTAAATTCACATATTAAAGTTAATTGACCATCATCTTTTACTCAAGTTGACATAAGACCATAACGGCAGTGCATTTGGAAAAAATGCCTTAATTTTACATTTAGGTGCAAAGCCGACTTTCTTGCATGTACACATTTAGAAATGCATATCAAGTTGTTTCAAATTATTAAATTCACATATTGAAGTTAATTAACCATCACCTTTTACTCAAGTTGTCATAAGCCCATAACGACATTAGTATTTGGAAAATAATCCTTAATTTTACATTTAGTTATAAGACGGACTTTCTTACATCTACACATTTAGAAATCCATATCAAAATACTTCAAATTATTAAATTCACATATTAAATTTAGTAAACCTTTATCATCTTACTCAAGTTGACATAGAGCCATAAAGGCAGTGCATTTGGAAAAAATTCCTTAATTTTACATTAAGGTATAAAACCGACTTACTTGCATGTACACATTCAGAAAACCATATCAAGTTGTTTCAAAATTATTAAATTCACATATTAAAGTTAATTAACCCTCATCATTTTACTCAAGTTGACATAAGACCATAACGGCAGTGCATTTGGAAAAAATTCCATAATTTTACGTTTTGGTATAAAACCGACTTTCTTTCATGTACGGATTTAGAAATCCATATCAAAATGCTTCAAATTATTAAATTTACATTTTAAAGTTAATTAACCCTTATCATATTACTCAAGTTGGCATAAGTCCATAACGGCAGTGCATTTGGAAAAAATTCCATAATTTTACGTTTAGGTATAAAACCGACTTTCTTGCATGTACGCATTTAGAAATCCATATCAAATTTCTTCAAATTATTAAATTCACATAATAAAGTTAATTAACTTTCTTCATCTTACTCAAGTTGACATAGAGCCATAACGGCAGTGCATTTGGAAAAAATTCCTTAATTTTACATTTAGGTATAAAACCGACTTTCTTGCATGTACACATTTAGAAATCCATTTCAATTTGTTTTAAATTATTAGATTCACATATTAAAGGTAATTAACCCTTATCTTCTTACTCAAGTTGACATAAGACCACATCGGCAGTGCATTTGGAAAAAATGCCTTAATTTTACATTTGGGTGTAAAACCGACTTTCTTGCATATACACATTAAGAATTCCATATCAATTTGTTTCAAATTATTAAATTCAGATATTAAAGTTAATTAATCCTTATCATCTTACTCAAGTTGACATAAGACCATAACGGCAGTGCATTTGTAAAAAAAATTTCTTAATTTTACATTTAGGTATAAAACCGACTTTCTTGCGTGTACACATTTAGAAATCCATATCAAATTGCTTCAAATTATTAAATTCACATAATAAAGTTAATTAACTTTATTCATCCTACTCAAGTTGACATAGAGCCATAACGGCAGTGCATTTGGAAAAAATTCCATAATTTTACGTTAAGGTATAAAACCGACTCTCATGCATGTACACATTTATAAATCAATACGAAGTTGCTTTAAATCATTAGCTTAACATATTAAAGTTAATTTACCCTCATCAGTTTACTCAAGTTGACATAAGACCATAACGGCAGTGCATTTGGAAAAAATTCCATAATTTTACATTTAGGTATAAAACCGACTTTGTTGCATGTACACATTAACAATTCCATATCAAGTTGTTTCAAATTATTAAATTCACATATTAAAGTTAGTTAACTTTCTCATCTTACTCAAGTTGACATAAAGCCATAACGGCAGTGCATTTGGAAAAAATTCCTTAATTTTACATTTAGGCATAATACCGACTTGGTTGCATATACACATTAAGAATTCCATATCAATTTGTTTCCAATTATTAAATTCAGATATTAAAGTTAATTAATCCTTATCATCTTACTCAAGTTGACATAAGACCATAACGGCAGTGCATTTGGAAAAAATTTCTTAATTTTACATTTAGGTATAAAACCGACTTTCTTGCGTGTACACATTTAGAAATCCATATCAAATTGCTTCAAATTATTAAATTCACATAATAAAGTTAATTAACTTTATTCATCCTACTCAAGTTGACATAGAGCCATAACGGCAGTGCATTTGGAAAAAATTCCATAATTTTACGTTAAGGTATAAAACCGACTCTCATGCATGTACACATTTATAAATCAATACGAAGTTGCTTTAAATCATTAGCTTAACATATTAAAGTTAATTAACCCTCATCAGTTTACTCAAGTTGACATAAGACCATAACGGCAGTGCATTTGGAAAAAATTCCATAATTTTACATTTAGGTATAAAACCGACTTTGTTGCATGTACACATTAATAATTCCATATCAAGTTGTTTCAAATTATTAAATTCACATATTAAAGTTACTTAACTTTCTCATCTTACTCAAGTTGATATAGAGCCATAACGGCAGTGCATTTGGAAAAAATTCCATTACTTTACATTTGTATAAAACCGATTTTCTTGCATGTACATATTTAGAAATATATATCAAGTTGTTTCAAATTATTAAATTCAGATATTAAAGTTGATTAACCCTTATCATCTTACTCAAGTTGACATAAGCCCATAACGGCAGTGCATTTGGAAAAAATTCCTTAATTTTAAATTTAGGCATAAAACCGACTTCATGCATGTACACATTTAGAAATTTATATGAAGTTGCATCAAATCATTATCTTAACATATTAAAGTTAATTAACCCTCATCATTTTACTCAAGTTGACATAAGACCATAACGGCAGAGCATTTGGAAAAAATTCCATAATTTTACATTTAGGTATAAAACCGACTTCATGCATGTACACATTTAGAAATTCATATGAAGTTGCATCAAATCATTATCTTAACATATTAAGGTTAATTAACCCTCATCATTTTACTCAATTTGACATAAGACCATAACGGCAGAGCATTTGGAAAAAATGTCTTAATTTTACATTTAGGCATAAAACCGACTTCGTGCATATACACATTTAGAAATTCATATGAAGTTGCATCAAATCATT